>NC_056514.1:2757872-2760322 GCF_014905685.2 Nematolebias whitei
GAGGGAGGGAGGGAGGGAGGGAGGGAGAGAGAGAGAGAGAGAGAGAGAGAGAGAGAGAGAGAGAGAGAGAGAGAGAGAGAGAGAGAGAGAGAGAGAGAGAGGGAGAGGGAGAGGGAGAGAGAGAGACACAAGCACTCTTGGCCACACCCACTTCGCACGATCAGCTGCAGGAGGAAGTTTATCCTGCAGTGTGGGCTGTACGGAGGTGCAGTAGGTGCAAATTATTTATTTATTTTTTTGGGGGGGGGAGTGGTGGCGCAGAGGTTAGAGAAGGTGGGCCTGTGATCGGAAGATTGCCGGGTGAAGCCGGCAACATCAATATACATCTACATATACAGTGGGGAGAACAAGTATTTGATACACTGTTGATTTTTCAGGTTTTCCCACTTGCAAAGCTTGTAGATGACTGTAATTTTTATCATAGGTACTCTTCAACTGTGATTGATGGAATCTAAAACAAAAATCCAGAAAAATACAATGTATGATTTCTAAATAATTAATTTCCATTTTATTGTGTGAAATAAGTATTTGATCATCTATAAACCAGTAAGAATTTTGGCTCTCACAGACATGTTAGTTCTTCTTTAAGAAGCCCTCCTGTTCTCCACCCATTACCTGTATTAACTGCACCTGTTTGGACTCGTGACCTGTATAAAAGACACCTGTCCACACACTCAATCAATCAGACTCCAGCATCTCCACAATGCCCAAGACCAGAGAGCTGTGTAAGGACATCAGGGATACAATTGTAGACCTGCACAAGGCTGGGATGGGCTACAGGACAATAGGCAAGCAGCTTGGTGAGAAGGCAACAACAGTTGGTGCAATTATTAGAAAATGGAAGAAATACAAAATAACGGAAAATCTCCCTCGGTCTGGGGCGCCATGCAAGATCTCACCTCGTGGAGCATCATTGATCTTGAGGAAGGTGAGGAATGAGCCCAGAACTACACGGCAGGACCTGGTCAATGACCTGAATAGAGCTGGGACCACAGTCTCTAAGAAAACAATCAGTAACACTCTACGCCGTCAAGGATTAAAATCCTGCAGTGCACGCAAGGTGCCCTTCCTCAAGCCAACGCATGTCAAAGCCCGTCTGAAGTTTGCAAATAACCATCTGAATGATCCAGAGGAGGAATGGGAGAAGGTCATGTGGTCTGATGAGACAAAAATAGAACTTTTTGGTTTAAACTCCACTCGTCATGTTTGGAGGAAGAAGAATGATGAGTACAACCCCAAGAACACCATCCCAACCGTGAAGCATGGCGGTGGAAACATCATTCTTTGGGGATGCTTTTCTGCAAAGGGGACAGGACGACTGCACCATATTGTGGGAAGGATGGATGGGGCCATGTATCGTGAGATTTTGGCCAACAACCTCCTTCCCTCAGTAAGAGCACTGAAGATGGGTCGTGGCTGGTTCTTCCAGCATGATAACGACCCAAAACACACAGCCAGGGCAACTAAAGAGTGGCTCCGTAGGAAACATCTTAAGGTCCTGGAGTGGCCTAGCCAGTCTCCAGACCTGAATCCCATAGAAAATCTTTGGAGGGAGCTTAAAGTCTGTGTGGCCCAGCGACAGCCCCAAAACCTGAAGGCTCTGGAGGAGATCTGTATGGAGGAGTGGGCCAAAGTCCCTGCTGCAGTGTGTGCAAACCTGGTCAAGAACTACAGGAAACATCTGATCTCTGTAATTGCAAACAAAGGTTTCTGTACCAAATATTAAGTTTAATTTTTCTGGTGTATCAAATACTTATTTCACACAATAAAATGGAAATTAATTATTTAAAAATCATACATTGTATTTTTCTGGATTTTTGTTTTAGATTCCATCAATCACAGTTGAAGAGTACCTATGATAAAAATTACAGTCTTCTACAAGCTTTGCAAGTGGGAAAACCTGAAAAATCAACAGTGTATCAAATACTTGTTCTCTCCACTGTACATCAAAAATGTAGGTGGTAGGTGAAGCACCCACACCTGCCCCCACCCTCATTCGTCCCACTCTGAGCCCCTGAGCAAGGCCCCCACCATCTGCTCCTCCTGGTGTCCTAGATGGCAGCTCTCTGCTCCACACAGAGGCTGTGGTAGCTCGGTGTCTGTGGTTGTGTCAGGAAGGACATCTGGCATAAAAATAACTGCCAAGTCTTCGTGCGACTTAGTTCGCTGTGGCGACCCCTGAAGAAGGAGCAGCTGAAAGAGAGGAAAAAAAGAAAACAAAAAAAAAAAAAGCGCTAAATAATTTTAAATAATTAATTTTAAATAAAAATTCTATGCCGATTGTGCAGCTCATCCATCAATCAGCCATTTGTGTGTCTCATCCAATCTTATTTTGAAAAACTGCGATGGAGTGAGTCCACAAAAACTAACCGCCAAGTAGCGAGGGACCACTGTATTATACAGTATTGCAATATTACATGATATTATAATATTGCAATATTACATGACAT
>NC_056514.1:2760332-2768131 GCF_014905685.2 Nematolebias whitei
ATATTATAATATTGCAATATTACATGACATTATAATATTGCAATATTGTGTAACATTGCAATATCTTGTGTGACCCGTTAGTGCTTGAAGTATGTGTTGTAAATGACTCTCAGCTACTACCACACCAAATTTAGGTCTATTTGTGAAGTTGGCTGTGTTTTAGCCATTTCTGTGTTTGCAGAAATTGCTTTGCTGTGGTGGCCATCTTGAAATAAATTAGCTCCAAAATGTATCTGTTCTAGATGCACACCCAGAGAAAAGTTTCATTAAAATCTGTTCTAAACTCTATTCTCAAGTTAATTTGCTAACAGTAGAAACAAACAATCACACACGCACACATGCACACACACACACGCGCGCGCTCTGTTGGTTATGTAGTGTCAGGAGAGTAGGACATATTCTGACTGCAACAGCTTCTAAAGGCAACAAAACCATTTTTTCTCATCGTTTGTTATCCAGACAGATGGTTCAGTCACCTGCTTAGCATTGTTCTGTGCAAACACAGCGTGTGGTTTGTTGGCTCTAAGAGTTCGCTGGGTGAACTGCGTTTGTTCAGCCAAGTGTTTGGATTTTAAATAAAATTTGTGGTATCTGCTGCAGTCGCCACAAGAAATATTTAAATTGCAAACGCTGAAAGTAGCTCCTAAACTGCTCTCATCTGTTGTTTAACTAAAAAACAGAAGGCACATTAACACATTCTCACAACGTACCAACTTGCAGAGAGTTTGACTTTTCCCGTTGGTCGTCATGTGTGCAGGGGAGCCAGCTCTGCAGCATTGTTTGTTGGGGATGGAGTTTTCTGGTCGTGACCCCAAAGGTCAGCGTGTGATGGGGCTTCTCCCTGCTAAAGGTCTGGCAACAACTGTGGACGCAGATAAACAATTCCTCTGGGAAGTTCCTGTCACATGGTCAGTGGGACATTTTAAACATTTTTTAATTGTAGAAATAAAAGTCAAATATCTGTTGAACTGTCCAAGACGGAGATCTTTAGTTCCCCTGTAGCTCCTTTTGTAGCCTTCATTAGGTTTTACACGCTGCCTAATGTTTTTCTCTTTCACAAACCACATCGGACTATTTTCATGACTTTCTAATGTCTGTGTGGTGCTTTTGACTTTTTGTCAAGTTGTATAGATAAATGTTTTCATGTGTTCACATTACATAATACAAAAGTTAGGCTTCAAGGAAGAGAGAGAGAGAGAAACAGAGAATCTCAATATTTTTATATGCCACTAAAATCTTGCGTATTTAATCAGTATTCACTGGAATAAATTGGTAAATTAATTGTGGGTTCTCTCCAGGTTCAACAACAAGCATGTTGGGTTACCTGGAGATTCTACATTGGTCTAAGGTGTGTGTGTGTGTAAATTGTTGGTGTATGCAGGACACTGGAGCAAGCAGCCTCGGTGCCGGTGGTCTATGCCACTGCCTACTACTCCCTGGTGGTCCGTGGAAGGCTTCGTCCCGGTGAAACTGTTCTGATCCACTCAGGTTCAGGGGGAGTCGGACAAGCGGCCATCGCAATAGCACTCAGCAAGAACTGCAGAGTTTTTACTACTGTTGGTTAGTATGCAGCAGAGATGGTAACAGCTCTAGTATCAGATGGGATACATTACTTTATCTTTGGTTTGGAAACAAAAAAAAAGCTCAAATTATATTATGACAATGTACTGCAAGTATTCTCAGAATCAGAATATCATTACTGCAACAAGTACAGTGAAATTAAGTGTTGTCCTTACAGAGTCAAAACACTAAAGATGAAAAAGATTTGAGAAAAATGACTAAGAATAAAAGAACAGTCAGAAGGCACACTATTAAAGAAATGATTGCACGTGCATTGCACTGGAGATGCTATGTTGCACTGATGATTCATAATAATAAATCATATTAAATTAGAGATGATGCATTTTCTGCATAAACCCTGAGTGCTGAATGACTGCTGAGATTTGTTGAAGAATAAATCTTTGAGTGAATTATATAAACTTAAACAAGCTGAACAGAAATATCAGCAAAATCAACAATAATCAAAACGGTATTTAAAAGTTCAAATGAGAAAAACAGAAGCTAAATTGTGATATTAGCAAAACATGAGTTAAAAGACAGCATTAGCACAATCATAGCTAAAAGCTCTAATGATCAAAACTGTAACTAAAAAGAAAAACTAGGAAAATCGTCAAAGTTTAAATGATCAAAATAAGACACAAATAAAGCAAGAATGCTGAAGTAAATTTCAGAGAACAATGATTTTAAAGAAAATTGTAAAAATTTCTGTGTTTCTATATGGAAATAATTGTAAATAAAGGTAAATGCAGAAGTAGAACATTTACAAATATTAAAAAGAGCACACTGTTCTTGAGCTGAATGCTCTGATATCTGAACTGTTTAACAAATCACAAAGTGCAGGAGTAGTTACATCTCTAAAATGGACAAAAGAAACTGAACTGTAAAACATTGTATGAATGCTGAGAGAGCACAAAAGTTATGGACATTAATTATAATGTGATGTTTCCATTTCCATAGTGACTATAAATGATGAGACTGTTCTGTCTTGTTCTATATAATTTTTAATGTGCAACGTTTTTTTGTGTGGAAAGGCTCATCAGAGAAGCGGGCCTACTTGCAGGAGCGGTTCCCTCAGCTGTCGGCAGAATCTTTTGCTAACTCCAGAGACGCGTCGTTTGAGCAGCACATCCTGCTCCACACACAGGGCAAAGGTCAGACCCCTCCTCATGCTGTAATGACTGAGCTTCATCTACAGGCGTGTCTCATTAGGATCTCATGAAAAAGTTCATTTTCTTCTCAATCATTTCAGAAAGGGACTATATTACATACAGTAGATTCATTACACAGTGAAATGTTTCCAGACTTTATTTCTTGTAATTTTGATGATTATGGCTTACAGATATAGAAAGAAAGTTATAAATATCAAAAGTACAAGAAATAAAAGCTTGAAATATTTCACTCTGTGTACTGTATCTATATAATACAGTAATCCCTCTTCTATTGCAGGGGTTACGTTCCAGAAGCCCCACGATAAGTGAAAATCTGTGAAGTAGTGGTGTTTTAGCCACAAGACGTGAATCGTGAAATAGCGAGGGATGACTGCATGAGTTTCACTTTCTGAAATCATTGACAAAAAAAAAAAAAATATATATATATATATATATATATATATATTTATTATTTTTTTCACGATGTTCTAATTTTTTGAGATGTGCCTGCAATGTTTGTGTTTTCTCTTGGCCTTTCTAATGCATGTCAAAAGAAAATACTACATTTTTGAAACACACTGTAAAATGTTTGTCTAAAAAGGATAGCTCAAATATTTTTGAACACTCTGTGGAAAAAAAAAGAAATAAATATCTTACCTGTTATAGATGGCACTTAAATGATCTGTTTAGGAAAAAGTTTTGATTCTCGTCAGACTGATGAGCTAATGACTAGTCCGAATGCAGCCAAGTTCTGGTGTGTTAAAACAACTTCCCAACTCCTAAATGTTCATATCTGTGAGTGAGAATGTTATCTATGAACTTTTGTTCTGTCAGTTTTGCATTACACACTTATTTAAAAAGCAAATCTGTGGTCATTTGCAACAGGAAATTGTGTCAGCAGCCGTTAGCTGGAGCAGCATGAGGCACTTCCTGCAGGAATATTCAACTATTTCTACCAAAAGAATTGTGTAACGTGAAGATGACGGATGTAAAAGTACATGAAGTAGGGTTTGTACAAACCGGATTCCAAAAAAGTTGGGACACTAAACAAATTGTGAATAAAAACTGAATGCAATGATGTGGAGATGGCAAATGTCAATATTTTATTCGTAATATAACATAGATGACAGATCAAAAGTTTAATCTGAGTAAATGTAACATTTTAAAGGAAAAATATGTTGATTCAAAATTTCACAGTGTCAACAAATCCCAAAAAAGTTGGGACAAGTAGCAATAAGTGGCTGGAAAAAGGAAATTGAGCATATAACGAACAGCTGGAAGACCAATTAACACTAATTAGGTCAATTGACAACATGATTGGGTATAAAAAGAGCTTCTCAGAGTGTCAGTGTCTCTCAGAAGCCAAGATGGTAAGAGGATCACCAATTCCACCATTGTTGCGCTGAAAGATAGTGCAGCAAAACCAGAATGGTGTTACCCAGCGTAAAATAGCAAAGACTTTTAAGTTCTCATCAACCGTGCATAACATCATCAAAAAATTCACAGAATCTGGAACAATCGCTGTGCGTAAGGGTCAAGGCCATAAAACTCTACTGGATGCTCGTGATCTCCGGGCCCTTAAACGTTACTGCACCTCAAACAGGAATGCCACTGTCAAGGAAATAACAGAATGGGCTCAGGAATACTTCCAGAAAGCATTGTCAGTGAACACAATCCACCGTGCCATCTGCCGTTGCCAGCTGAAACTCTAAAGTGCAAAGAGGAAGCCATTTCTAAGCAAGCTCCACAAGCTCAGATGTTTGCACTGGGCCAGGGGTCATTTAAAATGGTGTGGCACAATGGAAGACTGTTCTGTGGTCAGATGAGTCACAATTTGAAGTTCTTTATGGAACACTGGGACGCCATGTCATCCGGACCAGAGAGGACAAGGATAGCCCAATTTGTTATCAACACTCTGTTCAGAAGCCTGCATCACTGATGGTATGGGGTTGCATGAGCGCTTGTGGCATGAGCAGCTTGCATGTCTGGAAAGGCACCATTAATGCAGAGAACTATGTTCAGGTTCTAGAACAACATATGCTCCCATCTAGACGTCATCTCTTTCAGGGAAGACCCTGCATTTTTCAACACGATAATGCCAGACCACATTCTGCAGCAATCACAACATCATGGCTACGTAGGAGAAGGATCCGGGTACTGAAATGGCCAGCCTGCAGTCCAGATCTTTCACCTATAGAGAACATTTGGTGCATCATAAAGAGGAAGGTGCGACAAAGAAGGCCCAAGACGATTGAACAGTTAGAGGCCTGTATTAGACATGAATGGAGAGCATTCCTATTTCTAAACTTGATAAACTGGTCTCCTCTGTCCCCAGCCGTCTGTTGAGTGTTGTAAGAAGGGGGGATGCCACACAGTGGTAAAAATGGACTTGGCCCAACTTTTTTGGGATTTGTTGACTCCATGAAATTTGGAAACAGATTTTTCCCTTAAAATGAAACATTCTCTCAGTTTAAACTTTTGATCTGTGATTTGTGTTCTATTCTGAATAAAATATTAGATGTTGGCACCTCCACATCATTGCATTCAGTTTTTATTCACAATTTGTTTAGTGTCCCAACTTTTTTGGAATCCGGTTTGTATGAACTTCTTGTAAATTGAGAAGACTGGAGTTATTTCAAGATCTGCTTCAAACTTGTCCCACCAGGTTAGCTAAAACACCAGGTTGGCTAAAAGATTTGAAAACGAGAAAAGTCTACTCAAGTCAGGTCATCTGGATGATTTTTCAGATGCCCTCACTGAACATTGTTGGATTTTATTCCTGGATTATTGAGCATGAACGTTGATGTTTCTACTCAGTTTAGTTCAGCAGCATCAAATGGGGCTGATAAAGATCAGAAAAACTGACCAAACAATACAAAACAATAGAATAATTTGTGTTTTAACCTTTGTTTCCTTACGTGAATTGTTTTAATCTCCCCCGCCTCCCACCTATAATCCCCTTTTTTCCCTAAATGCCATAAAAGGATGGCAACAGGCAGCTCTGTCGTAAGTAAAATAACTGAGAGAGAAGCCGTTGCTCATCTCAGAGGATGTTTTGTGGCGTCCATGCTCTCGTTGGACCGTTTGTATACATCGCCGTTTCCTTTGTGCGTGTGCAGTCACCTCACATGTTGGGGCTTCACATCATTACAGACTGTGAGAACTTGACAAACCAGAGGAACCAAACAACCTGAGATCGTTGTGGCAGTGTCAGGAGAGGCTTCTGGATCATTGCCATTATGATCATATTTCATTTATTTAATTTAGGACCACACTTTGTGTTTCATGACCAAAACTATGGCTTTAAAATACAAACACGTGTGCAGTGTTGCTGAAAACATGTGGAAAACCTCAGTTTGGGTTTATGCTGGGTGTTTGTCCTCAACTGACTAAGTTTGGGTTTATCACCATATTGGTAAGAATTGGACATTGGGGGATCAAATGTATTTGAGCATCCCTGTTTGTTTTTTTATTTACATGTTCTCATATTGTCCCTGCTTCTTGTTTTAATGCATCTGTACAAGAAAACTTTTCAGTGTTTGTGAACAACGCTGCTGAATAAGCCCAGCTTCATGTGGAACGTTGTGTGCATGCTTTAGGTGTGGACGTGGTGTTAAACTCTCTAGCTGAGGAGAAGCTGCAGGCAAGCGTTCGCTGCACCGCCAGACATGGACGATTCTTGGAGATCGGCAAATACGACCTCGCCAACAACTCCCCACTGGGTCAGTTCCAACCTTCTGGTACCATTGCAAATGTCATTTTAAATCGGTCTCTCCCACCAAAGACATGTCCAGCATCTTTGCTTTTAAACGTTGGCATTGACTGTTGAAGTCACAGTATCTCTTGAACCGTTTGTTGAATTTTTATGAAACTTGCAGCAAAAACTGCTACAACTCAGTCAATTTTACAAATATTGAGTTGATCTGCTGTTAGTATTTGAGTCGTTCCCTGCTTCTACTGTTCTCACGTCACGTAAAATTGTGTATTATGTCATCTGAATTTTATTAGATTTAAAATGTAGAGTCTATAAATGAGTTGGTTTGTTAAAATGACTACGTAACGTTTCTTTGAATCGTTGACTTTGAGTTGGCAGCAAGCCACAGCTAACTCATCATGCCTTCTCATTCTGTGAACTCCTCAGGGATGGCGTTTTTCCTGAAGAACGTGGCCTTCCATGGCATCCTGCTGGATGCTTTGTTTGAGGAGGGAAACAGGGAGTGGGAAGAGGTGTCTCAGCTTTTACAGGAGGGCATCACGACAGGTGTCGTTCAACCTCTACAAACCACTGTGTTTACGAGGGACAAGGTTGAGCAAGCATTCAGATACATGGCCCAGGGCAAGCATATCGGCAAAGTCCTTCTGCAGGTTAATTTACTTTCCGACTGTGACGGGATTAGACTTCCCACATCACAAATAAATCCTTGTGAATGTCATGTCACAGTAATCATGACTGTAAGTTGTTCTTTTTATGCAGATCCGCTCTGAGGAACAGGGTTCGGCCCTTCAGCCTGCCTCCCCGCTGTCTCTCCCAGCTATCTGTCGCACTTTCTGCCCTGCATCTCACTCCTACATCATTACTGGAGGACTCGGGGGTTTTGGTCTGGAGCTCGCCCAGTGGCTGATTGAACGAGGAGCCAGAAAACTGGTGCTGACGAGTAGATCAGGCATCAGGAATGGTACATCACAACAACACAAGATTTTTGGTTCACTAAAAAGAATCAATGGGGACTGACCAGTAAGGCTGACGCCAATTATCATCCACCTGAAGAGGGTCTTGTTCTTCTATCAACTTTAATGTGGCCCGAACCACTATGTGTACCCTCACAACTGTTACATCAAAACGACATGCTCGGCACCGTGATATGTGCTGTTACATTTATTAGCGTTTCGAGTTACCATGGCAATGTAATTTGCAAACAAATAACTCGGCTATTTTAAAAGTTCAAGTTGTGTTTATTTGTCTTATGCAGGTTAACACAGGGTTAACACAAGGTTAACACAGGGATAACACAGGGATAACACAGGGATAACACAGGGTTAACATAGGGATAACACAAGGTTAACACAAGGTTAACACAGGGATAACACAAG
>NC_056514.1:2768141-2768568 GCF_014905685.2 Nematolebias whitei
ACAGGGATAACACAAGGTTAACACAGGGTTAACACAGGGTTAACACAAGAATAACACAAGATTAACAAAGGGTTAACACAGGGATAACACAAGTTTAACACAGGGTTAACACAGAGATGACACAGGGTTAACACAGGGTTAACACAGGGATAACACAAGGTTAACACAAGATTAACACAGGGTTAAAACAGGGTTAACACAATAATAACACAAGGTTAACACAAGGGATAACACAGGGATAACACAGAGATAACACAGGTTTAACAGAGTTAACACAGGATTAACACAGGATTAACACAGGAATAACACAGGGATAACACAGGGTTAACACAGGGTTAACACAGGGATAACACAGGGATAACACAGGAATAACGGGAATAACAGGAATAACATAGGGTTAACACAGGAATAACACAGGGTTAACACA
>NC_056514.1:2768578-2782574 GCF_014905685.2 Nematolebias whitei
TTAACACTGGGTTAACACAGGTTTAACAGGTTTAACACGGATTTAATGCAAAGTTAACACAGGATTAACACAGGTTAAAACCGGTTTAACACAGGGTTAACACAATGTTAACACAGGGTTAACGCAGGGTTAACACAAGGTTAATTCAAGGTGAACACAAGGTTAACACTGGGTTAACACAGGTTTAACTGGTTTAATACAAGGTTAACACAAGGTTAACACAGGATTAACACAGGGTTAATACAAGGTTAACGCAGGAATAACACAGGGTTAACACAAGGTTAACACTGGGTTAACACAAGGTTAACACAAGGTTAACACAGGATTAACAGGTTTAATACAAGGTTAACACAGGATTAACACAGGTTAAAACCGGTTTAACACAGGGTTAACACAATGTTAACACAGGGTTAACGCAGGGTTAACACAAGGTTAACACAAGGTTAACACAGGTTTAACAGGTTTAATACAAGGTTAACACAAGGTTAACACAAGGTTAACACGGGATTAACACAGGGTTAATACAAGGTTAACGCAGGAATAACACAGGGTTAACGCAGGAATAACACAGGGTTAACACTGGGTTAACTCAAGGTTAACAGAAGGTTAACACAAGGTTAACACAATGTGAATGGTACAATGAAATGCTCAGGATGAAAAGAACCAATTTGACTTGCTAAAAAATAATCAAAGAACAAACAAACAAGAAATACTAAACGCATGCAATAAGGGTACAAATATAAAGTACCAAAAAGTGAAAAAGTGATTATAATATTTAAAACGTCCTAAAGAGTAAACGATATCATGGTAGAATATAACCGTGCAGCAGGATGAATCTGAATGAATAAGTATTTCAACATGGTAATATAAGCTAAAATGCACATGATACGCATATATATATATTGCACGATTAACATATATTACACAGGTTATCTTACAGGTTATTGCACATGTAATGACATTGAGATTGAATTATGATGGTAAGGTTCCGGAAGATGCATAGATACTGTATCATTCATGATACAGCCTAGTATCAGCCTAGATACAGCCACATAGTGCAGTAGCAATAAACAATAAACATATCAGTTGTCACAGATGTGGCTTGGTGTAACGTTATTGTCATTTGTTCAGTGTTATTTATTGAGAGTTCAGTTATCCGACAGCTTGTGGATAATAACTGTCCTTTTAGTCTTTTGGTGTGCCATGACTGTTTTGTATGTTTTTGTAACGTTTTTTGAAGCCATGACAGACTCCTGTATCGACTGCCTGAGCTTAGTAGACCGGAGTCCTTGTGCTGGGTGAGTGTGGTCTTTAATGATGCTGCGTGCTTTATGCAGACATCGGCTGTGGTAGATGTCCTGGATGGTATGGAGACTGCTACCAGTGATGTCCTCTGCTGTTTGCACCACCCTCTGTAGAGCTTTCTGGCTCCTGACTGTTGCAGTTCATGTACCACCCTGTGATGCAGCCTGTCAGCAGGCTCTCCATGGTGCACCTGTAAAAGTTGGTGAATATTCTGGTGTTCATACCAAACTTCTTTAGTCTTCTTAGGAAGTAGAATCTTTGTCGGGCTTTCTTGACCAGTGTCTGTATGTAAAGTCCAGGACAGATCCTCGGTGATGTGAACGCCGAGGAACTTGAAGCTGCTGACCTGCTCCACCTCAGCGGTGTTTATGTAGATGGTGGAGTGCTGACCTCCACGCTGTTTCCTGAAGTCCACTATCATCTCCTTCGTTTTGCTGACATTTAGAGAAAGGTTATTTTCCTGACACCAGCTGGTCAGTGATTTCACCTCATCTCTGTAGACACTCTCATCATTGTTGGTGATGAGGCCCAAGATGGTGGTATCATCAGCATACTTGAGGATGATGTTAGAGCTGTGCTTAGCTGTACAGTCATGTGTAAATAGTAAGTACAGGAGTGGACTGAGGACACAGCCCTGAGGTGTACCGGTGCTGAGGACTAGTGGGGAGGAGAAATGACTGCCGATTCTCACTGCCTGTGGTCCATTGGTGAGGAAGTCCAGTACCCAGTGACAGATGGACTTCTCCAGGCCCAGTGTGGTGAGATTGGGGACCAGTTTGGAGGGGATTATGGTGGTGAATGCTGAGCTGTACTCAATGAAGAGCATTCTCACATAGGTGTTTACCTTCTCCAGATGGTTGAGAGAGGTGTGAACTGCTAAAGCAATGGCATCATCTGTAGACCTGTTTGCTCCGTATGTGAACTGTAGGAGGTCCAGGGTGTCAGGGAGGGAGGCACAGATGTGAGTTCTGATAATTTGCTCGAAGCACTTCATGATGACAGAAGTGAGTGCTATGGGCTGAAAGTCATTAAGGCAGGATGCTGCTGAGGTCTTTGGGATGGGGACAACAGTGGAGGTCTTGAAGATGATGGGCACAATACACTGGCTCAGAGACAGGCTAAAGATGTTGGTTACAAAAGATGATAAAGGTAAAATAAATTGAGTTTAAATTTGGTGTGGTGGTAGCTGAGAGTGAGCCCCAACACATAGTACTGTCAAATCAAAATTTCAAAATGGCTGCCACATGGCAGTCCCATCACAATTTCCCCAGGAACTTTCTAGTTCAGAATAATGTTTTGTTTATTGAAAAATGCAGGAAAATGTAAATCTTAAAGAACTCCTGGTACTTGGATACATGATATATGTATTCAATTTAATGTTTTTGTTTCATTTGTATCGACATTAAGTAAAAAAATGTATTTTTTATACATTTAAGTAAATTTTTTTTGTATACCTGTTTTTACACAACTGGTTAATTTTTGTTGTCAACCCAATAAAATATGGCTGCCACAGCAAAGCAATCTTGGTAAACACAAAAAAAATGTTTATAAATCAGTCAATTTTACATATATTATGCTAAAATTGGATGTGGTAGTAGCTGAGAGTCATTCACAACACATACTCTGAGCACTAACACATCAAGTCAGATAACATGAGATATTGCATGACAAGTGTGCATGGTGTTATTTTCATAGTTTGACCAAAATAGCTCTAACTCATTCTAAAATGAAATTAGTTTAAAATTGTAGCATTAAAGGCAGCATAGGATGTGCGTTCCTGCATCTAATATTAGGCTTTTAATATTAATATGTATATTTGTTAAATATATCAGTATAGTGGATATATATATATATATATATATATATTGGTTCTTTTCACAGGCCATTTCAAATCTGTTTTGAGTTTTAGCATAGTTTTAATTAGTTGTATTTTTTTCTTTCAGGATACCAGGCAAAACGTGTTTGTGAGTGGCAGAATCAAGGCGTTCAGGTGTTGGTGTCCTCGAACGACGTTGGCACACTGAAGGGAACAGAGCAGCTAATTGCTGAAGCATGTTCACTGGGCCCAGTGGGAGGTGTCTTTAATCTAGCCATGGTAACTTCTCAAACTATCACCTTCTCTCATATTCCCCATGTAAAGATTCCTCTGAATCATCTGTAGATGTTTGTTGTTTATGTACTGTACTGTGTTAGAATGTCCTTCCTGTGTGGGGCTCTACGATTTCCTCCTCAAAGTCCAAAAACATGTACATTAGGTTAATTGCTGACTTGAAATTGGCCCTAGATATGATCGTGTGTGGGTGCACGGTTGTTTGTCCACATCATCATAAATTACGATGGACGAAGAAAGTCCATTAAATTCCATTATCCAAAATTGAAGTCAAAATGTCTATTTTTTTGTTGCTGTTTTGTTTGTGGCTTCAGCTTCTGGTTTCTGGTCCTATCCATCCATCCATCATCCACCACTTGTTCTGTAGTCTGGTCGTGGGGGCAACAGCTTTAGAAGGGAAGCCCAGACATCTTTCCACAGCCCCTTTTTCCAGCTGTTCTAGGAGGATTCCATGGCATTCCCAGGCTCACAAATAAACATAGTATGTCCAGCTTGTCTCGGGTCTTCCCTGGAGTCTCCCAGTTGGACATGCCCTAAACACCCTTCTTAGGGAGGCATCCAAGGGACACAAATGCTTACTTTTGATGTGGTGGAGCAGCGGCTCCACTCAGTCTCTCCCAGATAGCCAAACTTCTCACTCTATCTAAGAGAGAGACCAGAAAAGTTTGTGATCATAGGTGAAGGTAAGAACGTAGCCCAACCAGTGAACAAGGAGCTTCCCCTTGCAGCTCAGCTCCTTCTTCACCATAACAGACTGGCACAGAGCATGCAACATGCATGCTCCATTCTTCCCTCTTACTCCTCTACTTGAGGCAACAATTCACTCCCAACCCGAAGAGAGCAATCTACCCTTTTATTGACTGAGGAACTTGGTCTTATATTTGGAGGGGCTGATCCTGGGTTTCTGGTCCTGTCTCTAACTTAAGGTTTCTAGTACGGTCTCCATTATAATGTATTTTGGGGTTTGTCTCTGTGTGACGCTGTGATTGACTGGTGTACCACGCCTCACGCCTAATAACAGTTGGAGATAAACACCAGCTCCCAGTCAGCTGGAACAAGTTTAAGCATGTAAAGAAAATGGTTGGACAAGTTTATCTTTAAACCTGTTCCTTAGCAGTAATTGATGTGTTTTTTTATGCGTCTTGTTTTTCTGAAGAGTAGTTCTCATAGTTCTGACATACTTTCCATTGTAAAGAAAACCTTGGGTAATATGTTTGTGGTGTTAGGTGTTGAAAGATGGCATGTTGGAGAATTTGACTCCTGACCTTTTCCTTGATGTCAACAAACCAAAGAGTGATGGCACCATAAACCTGGACAAGTAAGGCACACACGCTTACACTTTTCTATATCACTAACTGTAAAGTAGAAGTGCTGTTGTGTCATTTCTGTATTTTTATGCAGTCTTTTTCTTTCTTTCCTCAGAGTGACAAGAAAAACATGTCCAGACCTCAAGTACTTTGTGGTCTTCTCCTCGGTCAGCTGTGGTCGTGGAAATGCTGGACAGAGTAACTATGGCTATGCCAACTCAGTCATGGAGCGCGTGTGTGAAAAACGCCACTACGATGGTTTTCCAGGATTAGCCATCCAATGGGGTGCCATTGGGGATGTGGGTGTTGTGCTGGAGACAATGGGTGGTAACGACATAGTGATTGGCGGTACCTTACCGCAGCGCATCGCATCCTGCCTGGAGGTGCTTGACTTCTTCTTGAACCAGCAGCAGCCGGTGATGTCCAGCTTTGTACTGGCAGAGAGGGTTGTAGTCAAAAACGAGACTGGAAACAAGAAGGACTTGGTGGAAGCTGTAGCTCACATTCTGGGTAAGAAATAAGCCCCCCCCCCAATCTTTATTTATTCTTGCAAGGGCAGATATTCACACAGGCTTACACAGGCTTACACAGATGTCTCACTGAAGCCTCGGTCGCAAAGATCTGCAACGGGCAGTGTACAGGAAGTGTTTTTATAATGCTTATCAGCACGATGACCTCGACCTCTTAAACTCGGAAGCTTCAGGTGCCTACAGGCTCCTCTCTGAGAGAGAGAACAAGAAGTCTCACCTCACACGTGTGCTTCATCATTAATTTAACAATAGTAGATTAACATCCATAAACATTTATCAGAACTCTCCTAACACCTGACCAGCTGCAGCTAAAAATATAATCTTGATAAAATTATCAGTTGCCTTTACTTTTTTTATTCTTTTTTCGGCTGCTCACTTCGTCAGGGGTCGCCACAGAAGCTTACTCGCATGCAGACTTGGTGATGTTTTTACACTGGATGTCCTTCCTGATACAACCACAGACCACTGAGCTACCACAGCCTCTGTGTGGAGCAGAGAGCTGGTGGTTTGCAAGCCACTTTTTGAGCCACCAAAAAATAACAATCAGAAAATATCCATGAGAGAGACCTTTAAATTTTTTGAAATGGCAAATATTTCAGTCAGAGGGGCAATCCTGTTATGTGCCCATCTCAGTTTTAAAACATGTTACAAAACCTCAGGTCAGGTTTAAGTGATACTGATGACACCTGATTTGGTTTGATAAGATATGATACTGATATGGTTATGTTATGTTTTTAATTTTACTTTATTTGTGGGTGTACACAGGTCTTATGTCTTATGTAATGTTCTCATTTTTACTTAATTTTTACTTTATTTTTACTTTATTTTACTTTATTACTATTCGCACCTTATGTCGAAGCAAATTCCTAGTTTGTGAACCTCGTTCATTGACATGGCAATAATAAACTGATTCTGATTCTGATTTGCAGAAACTATGAAGGATAAGTCAGAGAGCCATTTTTAAATCTCGTTTGTTTTTGTTATCTCATTTCACTTGTGCTTTTCACCCACAGGTGTACAGGATGTGAGCAGTCTAAACCCTGACACCTCATTGGCTGACTTGGGCCTGGACTCTTTGATGGGTGTGGAGGTTCGCCAGACCCTAGAGCGAGACTATGACATTGTCATGGCCATGAGGGAGATCCGCCATCTTACAATTAACAAGCTGCGAGAGTTGTCCAAGAGCAAGCCAGAAGGATCAAATGGTATTAAGATTGACTGATGACTTGTTTTAATCAAACTTACAACTGCTAGTAATGATAGTACTATACCATACCATACCACTTTATTTATAAAGCACTTAAAACAGCAACAAAGCCAACCAAAGTGCTGTACAGACAAAACAACAGGTAACACACAAAGCAAAATACAAAATGAGGTAAATCAGAATATAGACATAAAACGATGCAGATAATGACGACAAACCAGTGTGGAGCATACAGGATCAAAACACAGATCATCTGGTGTTGAAAGCTACTGAATAGTAGTGAGATATTAAACGGGACTTGAAAACCGAGAGGGAGGGTGCCTGTCTGACAAGCAGAGGTAACTCGTTCCAGAGTCTTGGTCCTGCTACAGAGAAGGCCCTGTCACCTCTGCGCTTAAGACCAGTTCCTGGAACTGTGAGGAGCAACTGGTCCACTGACCTCGGGGAGCGTGGGACATACGGTTGTAGCAAATCAGAGAGATAGGGGGGTGACACTGTTCAGTGATTTGTAGACATACATGAGTATTTTGAACTGGATTCGAAGGTGAACCGGTAACCAGTGCAGTGAGGCCAAAACTGGTGTAATGTGCTCTTTTTTGCCTGTACTGGTTAAAAATTGGGCTGCTGCATTCTGGACCAGTTGTAGTCGTGCAATGGAGGTCTGACTGATACCAAACAGGAGTGAATTGCAGTAATCAAGCCTAGATGTAATGAATGCATGTATTACTGTATCCAGGTTATTTTTGGACAATATGGGCTTCAGTTTAGACAGCCGCCTCAGTTTGAAGAAACATGATTTAACAATCATGTTTACATGATTAAGTTTCAGGGAAGGGTCAATTATCACGCCCAGATTAGTGACTCTTTGTTTTTCTGACAGGGTTAGAGCGGAAAGGTCGATGCAGTGGTTTGTGATCATGTCGTTGGGAGGGAACAACATGACTTCAGACTTCTTTTCATTGAAACTTAAGAAGTTTAAAGCCATCCAGTCCCTGATGTCAGCCAGGCAGTTGAGCAGCGGTTGAATAGAGCATGTACCATTGTGTCTTAGTGGGAAGTAAATTTGACAGTCATCGGCATAGAAGTGGAAGGGCATGCTGTGTTTCCGGAAAATAGCACCAAGCGGCAGCAGGTATAAAGAGAATAGGAGGGGACCCAGTATGGACCCCTGCGGAACCCCGCATTTAAGCTCTGCCTCTGCGGAACTAAAATCCTTGATGGAGACACAAAAGGATCTGTCAGTGAGGTAAGATCTGAACCAATTGAGGGCTGATCCTGTGACGTCCACCCACTGCTCCAACCTAGCAATGAGGATCTCATGGTCGATGGTGTCAAAGGCGGCTGTGAGGTCCAACAGGACAAGCAGCACAGAATCACCGGTATTTGTGAATCTGAAGATGTCGTTAAAAACCTTCAGCAGAGCAGTTTCAGTGCTGTGGAGAGGTTTAAAGACAGATTGGAAAAGCTCTAAGATGGCGTGATCCTCCAGGAAGCACTTCGACTGGGACTCGACTATTTTCTCCAGTACTTTAGAAACAAATGGGAGTTTGGAGACATGACGGAAGTTGGAAACGACTGAGGGGTCAAGGTTTGGCTTTTTCAGGAGAGGCTGGACAGCAGCATGTTTAAAGGATTTTGGCACCACGCATGTGGATAAACTACTGTTTACTATGGCAAGAATGGACGAACCTAGAGTTGGAAAAACCTCCTTTAGTAGTCGAGGGGGGACCACATCAAAGGGGGAACCAATAGTAAAGCTTACTGGTCATTTCATCAGGTTAGCTTATTTTATTGAGGGTATTAAAAGTCCTCTAAAAATTCATAAATGCTTATTTATACATGTTTTACTTTAGTTTTGTGTTACTTTGTAAAACTTGCAAGTTCAAAGCAAAATGGATTTAGTTTTTCTAATTTCAACTTTCTAGAATCTCATCAAGCTACAGCCAAGAAGGATGCTGTTCGCTCTGTGTTGGCCTCTGATGCGTCCGAGTTATTGGTCAACCCCGATGGCCCCACGGTGATACCCCTCAACAAGGTTCAAAACCAGGAGAGACCACTGTTCCTGGTCCATCCCATCGAAGGCTCCACTGCTGTGTTTAAGAAGCTCGCCTCTAAGCTCACGATGCCTTGTTATGGCTTACAGTGCACCAAAGGTACTTCTACATCTTTTTGTCCAGTGATGTATGAGCCCATAAAAAATGTGTACTTTTTTAAAATAGTTTTGTATTTTACTTTCAACATATCTCAAAGATTAGAGGTACTCTGTAAATTGTGGGCTTAATATTTAGTTGTAAAGCATTTGTAAAGTTTGAGTGCCCAACTAATCTGATTTATTTTTCCTCTTCACCAGCTGCTCCTCTGGACAGCATCCCGTCACTGGCAGCCTACTATGTGAGCTGCATTGAACAGGTTCAAAAAGAAGGACCTTACAGAATCGGGGGCTACTCTTTTGGAGCCTGCGTGGCCTTTGAAATGTGCTCCCAGCTGCAGAGCAAACATCAATCTGTGCAGAATCTTTTTCTGTTTGATGGCTCACACTCCTATGTGGCAGCATACACCAAGGTTAGACAAAACAGTTTCTACTCTTACTGAAGGATTTGTTGCTTCTCTATTCTCTTTTACACACATCATGCTTCTGTTGTTTACAAGATGAAAGCAGAACAAGTCAAGGTGCATGAATTACAGCGGAACAAAACAAAACAGACAAAATAATAAAAAATCAACAATGTTCAGTCAGATCATCTGGACGGGTTATTTTTTTGCAGAGATGTTTTGTCCTTCTTCCAAAGGACTTCTTCAGTTTGAGGAGCCACCAAACAAACTGATTCCCACAAACAGCATACTCTATAATTTATTTTTTGTTGAAAGACGATTAGCCCTCTATCCAAAAAGCTTCATCAGTCTGAGGAGTCCCAAGTAAACTGTGTTTTCCACCATGAAGTTCACTTCTTTAGTGCACCAACCAGTTTGCTGGTGCTAAGATGGTTTCTGGGGGCTGTCAGGTCCCCTGTCGACTCCTCCCAGGCAGGCAGAAAAAAGCCAAAGTGGTTCAAGACATCAAAGTTTATGCTAAATAATCCAGGTAAAGAAATCCAATAATGGTCATAAAGAAATCCAATAATGGTCAGTCAGGTCAGGTGACCAGACTGACCATTATTGGATTTCTTTATATGGATTATTGAGCATGAACTTTGATGTCATAATGGTTAAAAAAAAAACAGTTTGCTGGTGCTAAGTTGGCCTCTGGGGCCCGCCCTCTCCCCCATTAACTCCTGAGACTTTTGGGGGAGAGGGTGGGCCCCAGAGGTCATCTTAGCCTGGATTATTGAGCATGAACTTTGGTGAAATAATTTAAAAAAAATTACAAAATGAAGAAAATACTTTTAAAGGGATCTCTAACAAGTTGGAACAGCAGACCATATTTAATAAGCTATAAAACGTTGGTTATGTACTGTAACCCCAGATTCTATGAGTATAGGCGTAGTCCTTTAAGAGCTGTCGCTGGTGGGTTTATCCCGTCATGCAAAGTATCGCACTGACAAAATTAGTCCACGCCCACCTGTTGTGTGGGCCCCACCCGGTCCGTATAAATTACGTTAAGAGCGGGTAATCGGCTCCCAAATAGCTTTTTCTTCAACCATTTAGGAGTCAGTGAGGCCCGGCGCTTAAAGGGCTACGCCTATACTCATAGAATCTGGGGTTACAGTACGTAACCAATGTTCTATTTCATATAGGCTTCGCCCTTTTAAGGCTGTCGCTGGTGGGTTAAGAGCGAAGCAGCTGTAGTCTCCGCCTCACTGGGTCCATTCGAACACCATAAGAAGCGCCTGCTTGCCCCAAAAACATCTTGTCATTCAGCTCTCCATGTGCGTAAAAATGCATTGCGTAATTACGCACACCATGCACAGATGCGCATTGTGTAATTTACGTGTTCCGAGTGCATGAATGCCCCAGAAAGGTTTTCAACAGAAAAGAGGAGAGGCTGAAAAAGTCCGTGAACGGAGCAGATCCACGGCTCTTCAATATGAACAGATTAATAATGAACTGAATATTAATCAATGAACTGATTGATGACAGAAGTCATGAACTGATTAGTGACAATAGAAAAAGAACAACAGTCACAACCTGTGACTGATAACAACATCTCACACTGTAAATGCATGCAGTCAGATGTGAGTTTAAACGAGATTCCATGAAACAACAATATTCATTCTGTTAAGGTACTAAGGACAGAATGTGTGATGGACCGAGCCGTCACATCACGTAAATAAAAGCGAATAAATGAACAGGGTGTTGACCACGCGGCCGCAGTGCAAATATCCTGCATTGACATACCATTACGCAAAGCAGCTGAAGATGCGATACCTCTGGTCGAGTGCGCCCTGAGGTTGTCAGGAGGCTCTAAATCTGATGCTTGCAGGCTTCATAAATGGCCTCACACAACCAGTGTGACAGACGCTGGGTGGATAACGGGCGACCTGCAGATGCATCTCTATAATGCACAAACAAATGTTGAGTTTGACGCATTGCGGCTGTGAGCACTATGTAACACGTCAACGCCTGCACAGGACAGAGCAGATGGAAAGATGTTTCTTCTGATTTGTGAGGGGAAAAACCCCTCCAACAATATCACTCTTGGTTTAAAAGAGCTCGTGATGTTTTTAGGCATAAAAATTATGCCAGGCATCTCTGAGAGGAGGGCACCGATGGCTGGGAGCTGTGTGGTCGCTGATGCGGAAAGGCCCAGGGAGGTGAGCATCTGCTCGGCCCCCTCGTCCCGACACCACGCTCTCCAGGAGGGGGTGAGCAGTGGGGCTGCTGTTGACATCGCCTGTCCCTGGGGAACTATCCGATTCGCTCCGAGAGCCGGCGTTGAAAAAAATCAATGGCGTCGTCCAGCGAACAGTCTCCCGCCATGGAGGGGCACTCCTTGACGTTAGCTTTGAACAAGGCTGCTCGCTTCTGCCTCTCCTCCGGGGGGAGGAGGTCACAGAGGTGGCAGGAGGAGGCGAGGTCGGCATGACGGGGACCCAGGCATCCTTCGCAGATGTCGTGCCGGTCGAAACTCAGCATGTAGCCGGTCTTGCAGGACAGACACAGGCGGATGACGTTGGTGCTGGACATCGTTGTTGAAGCTCAGTGCTATACGCTTGCTGAAGAAAAATGGGAGCCGATTACCCGCTTTTAACGTAATTTATACGGACCGGGTGGAGACCACAAAACAGGCGGGAGTGGACAAATTTTTTCAGTGCGATGCTTTGCATGACGGGATAAACCCACTAGCGACAGCCTTAAAGGGCGAAGCCTATACGAAATGGAACAGGACCATACTCTTTATGGCTGTTGCAATTTTATAAAAAAAAAATTAATTATTGACACACAAACATTGTGTGTGTGTGTGTGTGTGTGCGTGTATATATACATATGTGTATGCATATGTATATATGTATGTACAAACTGGATTCCAAAAAAGTTTGGACACTAAACAAATTGTGAATAAAAACTGAATGCAATGATGTGGAGGTGCCAACATCTAATATTTTATTCAGAATAGAACACAAATCACAGATCAAAAGTTTAAACTGAGAGAATGTATCATTTTAAGAGAAAAATCTGTTGTTTCCAAATTTCATTGCTTCAACAAATCCCAAAGAAGTTGGGACAAGTCCATTTTTACCACTGTGTGGCATCCCCCCTTCTTCTTCCAACACTCAACAGATGTCTGGGGACAGAGGAGACCAGTTTCTCAAGTTTAGAAATAGGAATGCTCTCCCATTCATGTCTAATACAGGCCTCTAACTGTTCAATCGTCTTGGGCCTTCTTTGTCACACCTTCCTCTTTATGATGCACCAAATGTTCTCTATAGGTGAAAGATCTGGACTGCAGGCTGGCCATTTCAGTACCCAGATCCTTCTCCTACATAGCCATGATGTGATTGCTGCAGAATGTGGTCTGGCATTATCGTGTTGAAAAATGCAGGGTCTTCCCTGAAAGAGATGACGTCTAGATGGGAGCATATGTTGTTCTAGAACCTGAACATAGTTCTCTGCATTAATGGTGCCTTTCCAGACATGCAAGCTGCTCATGCCACAAGCGTTCATGCAACCCCATACCATCAGTGATGCAGGCTTCTGAACGGAGCATTGATAACAAATTGGGCTCTCCTTGTCCTCTCTGGTCCGGATGACATGGCGTCCCAGTGTTCCATAAAGAACTTCAAATCGTGACTCATCTGACCACAGAACAGTCTTCCATTTTGCCACACTCCATTTTAAATTACCCCTGGCCCAGTGCAAACGTCTGAGCTTGTGGAGCTTGCTTAGAAATGGCTTCCTCTTTGCACTGTAGAGTTTCAGCTGGCAACGGCGGATGGCACAGTGGATTGTGTTCACTGACAATGCTTTCTGGAAGTATTCCTGAGCCCATTCTGTTATTTCCTTGACAGTGGCATTCCTGTTTGAGGTGCAGTGACGTTTAAGGGTCCGGAGATCAAGAGCATCCAGTAGAGTTTTACGGCCTTGACCCTTACGCACAGCGATTGTTCCAGATTCTCTGAATCTTTTGATGTTATGCACGGTTAATGATGATAACTTAAAAGTCGTTGCTATTTTACGTTGGGTAACACAATTCCGGTATTGCTGCACTATCTTTCTGTGCAACAATGGTGGAATTGGTGATCCTCTTACCATCTTGGCTTCTGAGAGACACTGACACTCTGAGAAGCTCTTTTTATACCCAATCATGTTGTCAATTGACCTAATTAGTGTTAATTGGTCTTCCAGCTGTTCGTTATATGCTCAATTTCCTTTTTCCAGCCACTTATTGCTACTTGTCCCAACTTTTTGGGGATTTGTTGACAATGTGAAATTTTGAATCAACACATTTTTCCTTTAAAATGTTACATTTACTTGGATTAAACTTTTGATCTGTCATCTATGTTATATTACTGTGCTGCTTGTCCTATTGGACCTTACATCTGCTTTTGACACTATCGACCACAATATCCTCATTTCTAGACTGGAGCAGTGGGTGGGCATCACAGGGTCAGCCCTTAAATGGTTTGGGTCCTACCTCTCTGACAGAACCTTCTGTGTCAATATCAAAGATTTTAGTTCGGCATCGACCGCACTCCAGTGGGGGGTACCGCAGGGGTCCATCCTCGGTCCCCTTCTCTTTTCTTTATACCTGCTGCCACTAGGTGCTATCTTCCGCAAACACGACATACCCTTTCATTTCTATGCCGATGATTGCCAAATTTACTTCCCCCTGAGGCACAGAGGCACACGCTCTATTCAGCCTCTTCTTGACTGCCTGGCTGACATCCGGGACTGGATGGCTTTAAACTTCTTAAGCTTCAATGAGAAGAAGTCTGAAGTCATGCTGTTCCATCCCAGTGGCTCACTCATGAACCATGACATTGACCTTTTCTCTCTAGCCCCGCTAGAGAAACAAAAGGTGACTAATCTGGGGGTGATAATGGACCCGTCCTTAAAACTCAACAGTCACGTAAACATGATGGTCAAATCCTGTTTTTTT
>NC_056514.1:2782674-2797037 GCF_014905685.2 Nematolebias whitei
TCAATTTCCTTTTTCCAGCCACTTATTGCTACTTGTCCCAACTTTTTGGGGATTTGTTGACAATGTGAAATTTTGAATCAACACATTTTTCCTTTAAAATGTTACATTTACTTGGATTAAACTTTTGATCTGTCATCTATGTTATATTACTGTGCTGCTTGTCCTATTGGACCTTACATCTGCTTTTGACACTATCGACCACAATATCCTCATTTCTAGACTGGAGCAGTGGGTGGGCATCACAGGGTCAGCCCTTAAATGGTTTGGGTCCTACCTCTCTGACAGAACCTTCTGTGTCAATATCAAAGATTTTAGTTCGGCATCGACCGCACTCCAGTGGGGGGTACCGCAGGGGTCCATCCTCGGTCCCCTTCTCTTTTCTTTATACCTGCTGCCACTAGGTGCTATCTTCCGCAAACACGACATACCCTTTCATTTCTATGCCGATGATTGCCAAATTTACTTCCCCCTGAGGCACAGAGGCACACGCTCTATTCAGCCTCTTCTTGACTGCCTGGCTGACATCCGGGACTGGATGGCTTTAAACTTCTTAAGCTTCAATGAGAAGAAGTCTGAAGTCATGCTGTTCCATCCCAGTGGCTCACTCATGAACCATGACATTGACCTTTTCTCTCTAGCCCCGCTAGAGAAACAAAAGGTGACTAATCTGGGGGTGATAATGGACCCGTCCTTAAAACTCAACAGTCACGTAAACATGATGGTCAAATCCTGTTTTTTTTCAGCTGAGACGGCTGTCTAAGCTGAAGCCTATACTCTCCAAAAAGAACCTCGAGACAGTGATCCACACCTTCATAACATCTAGGCTTGATTACTGCAATTCACTTCTGTTTGGAATCAGTCAGTCCTCCATTGCTCGTCTACAACTGGTCCAAAATGCTGCAGCCCGATTTTTAACTGGTACAGGCTATAGAGAGCACATCACGCCAGTTTTGGCCTCCCTGCACTGGTTACCCATTCACCTTTGGATCCATTTCAAAATTCTCATGTATGTTTTTAAATCACTGAACAGTTCCGCCCCATCCTATCTCACTGATCTTCTGCAGCCATATGTCCCACCGCGCTCTCTGAGGTCAGCAGACCAGATGCTTCTCTCAGTCCCAGAAACCCGTCGTAAGCTCAGAGGTGACAGGGCTTTCTCTGTTGCAGGTCCACGACTGTGGAATGAGTTGCCACTGAGTGTCCGGCAGGCTCCCACACTCTGTCTTTAAGTCTCGCTTGAAGACCCACTTCTATTCTCTTGCCTTTAACACGGTGTGATTTGTTTTGGTCCGGTCTGTTCTCTTCTCTGTTGGCCATTTTAGTTAGCTTCTGCTGCTATTTGTATCTGTATTTCTATTTTATGTTTTCCTGTCTGCTGTGCATGTTTGGTTCTTTTGTACAGCACTTTGGTTGGCCTTGTTGCTGTTTTAAGTGCTATATAAATAAATTGGTATGGTATTACGAATAAAATATTGACATTTGCCATCTCCACATCATTGCATTCAGTAAATATCTTCTGGAGGGTAAACTATATCTTGGTTGCAAGTATCAAGCTGATAAATCCTTCATTTTCTACAACTGTTAGTGTAGATAACTGATAAGTTGGTCATTAATTGACTTGAAAACTGAGAGGGAGGGGGCCAGTCTGACAAGCAGAGGTAACTCGTTCCAGAGTCCTGGTCCTGCTACAGAGAAGGCCCTACGTGTGTGAGAGTGTGAATGACTGTCTCATTTGTCCCTCATCATGTGTCCCTGTGAGGGACTGAAGACCTGTCCAGGGGTGTCCCCAGCCTGCTGGAGATGAGTACCAGCTCCCTGAGACCTGGGAAGGAAAAGCAGATTAAAAAATGGAGGGGTGCATGGATGGTCAGCATCACTGTTGCCTCACAGCAGGAAGGTTCTGGGCTCAATCCCAGGTCCAAATGTGGACCTGGTTTCTTTCTGGATGGAGTTTGCAAGTTCTTCCCGTGTTTGTGTGGGTTTTCTCTGAGTACTTTGGTTTCCTCCTACATACCAAAAGCATGCATGTTAACTTAGGCTGCCTTCAGGCCCAGGCCTCCCTTGCAGGAGATCTGTATCCCAGAGGGATCTGACTGGTGAAATAAAGGTTAAATAAATGAATGGTGCAGTTGGTAAAAATATCCAGATTTTTCAAAGCATCACATAGTTACTACTTTTTGTTTTCAGAGCTACAGAGCTAAACTGACTCCAGGGAACGAGTCAGAGGCTGAAACTGAGGCCCTGTGTGCCTTCATCCAGCAGTTCATTGACATTGATTACAAAAAGGTATTTAACGTCTGCAACAAGCTCACACTCACAAACACAAGTCATTTACACTAGAAAATACTTTGAAATGGTTGAAAGTGTGTCTGTATAAATTATTCACTTCTCTTCCTCACTGACCTTTAAACATAATGGATTTATATTTATCTATATCATACTATAATTTAGATTTATCTATGCTCTACACAAACTTTTGTCAATTTCTTTTAAGTTATAAAAATTATTATAATTTGAGTTTCATTAGACATAAGAAAATACTCAGCTCTGTGTGTACACCACGGTGTTTCCTGTGCAAGTCTGGAAAAAAGTAACTACAGTAAGTAAAGTAGTAATCTGTTCCAAATTTCTTCTCTTAACTACAGATTTTGGAGACTCTTCTTCCACTTTCAGACCTGAACGCCCGTGTTGAGGTGGCCGTGGACCTCATCTCGTCAAGTCATAAAACCATCAGCCGTGACTCTCTTAACTTTGCAGCCTTCACTTTTTACTACAAGCTAAAAGCAGCTGATGGCTACGTCCCTGCTGCTAAATACCATGGCAGTGTTACGCTACTGCGGACCAAAACCAGTAGTGAATTTGAGCAAAACCTGGGAGATGACTACAAACTTAGTGAGGTAAAATACACATATTTCTCTTTATTTTCATAAAATATTACACACCCTCAAAACAAAACTTAATCCGTGACTTAATCGACATTTACCAAAGACAGTCAAGTTATAACTTCATCTGTTGCTTACAGACACAGATTCTTTAGGGTTCAATGAAGAAACAATGAAAAAGATGTAAAAACTTGCAGCTTTGCAAACTGTGCACCAGTGGGTTTTCCGTGAGTCCTCGTGTTTCCTCCCATAGACCAAATAATACAAGTACTGGTCATAAAATTAGAATATCATGAAAAAGTTTATTTCAGTAATTCCATTCAAGAAGTGAAACTTGTAGATTATATTCATTCATTACACACAGACTGATATATTTCAAATCTTTATTTCTTTTAATGTTGATGATTATATGCTGGTGAAGATTCTCAGTCATCCAGGACATGATGAATTCAAAAAGCGTTCAATACAAAAACAACTGGACTTTATTTGTAACAGAAGACGTTTCGCTCCTCATCCGAGGAGCTTTCTCAATTCAAAGAGCAGAGAGTGAGAGATACAGGTTATAAGGCTGAGTGAGATAAGACACACACACACACACATATATGTAGATTGGCAGTTCACACCTAAAACCTAAAACAGTAGGTCTTTGTTCCTCTAATTCACAGTCGAGGCCCCTCTGTTCCCATCAGGTGTGAAAACCGGCTGGGAATCTGTTTTAAAGTTGCATTATATGTTTTTGAAAGTGGAAATCTGAGGCCTCCTCCTCTGTTAAGAGATGGTTTTTCTCTTTTTACATAAATTACTTCCTTCACCCCCCTCTCAAACCATCTGTGTTCTCGGTCCAAAATGTGCACATTTTGGTCCTCAAAAGAGTGTCCCTTATCTGTGAGATGGAGGTGAACAGCTGAGTCTTGTCCTGTGGAGCTGGCTCTCCTGTGTTGAGCCATGCGTCTGTGAAGAGGCTGTTTAGTTTCTCCAATGTAGAGGTCTGGACAGTCCTCGCTGCACTGGACCGCATACACTACACCACTCTGTTTGTGTATGGGTGTTTTGTCTTTAGGGTGGACCAGCCTCTGTCTGAGAGTCCTGCTGGGTTTGAAATGTACTGGGATGTTGTGTTTGTTGAAGATCCTTCTGAATTTCTCTGATACTCCAGCAACATAAGGGATGACAATGTTTTTATGTCTGCTGTTCTCCTTTTTCAGTTTATTGGTGTGTTTTGTAGATTTCCTCACTGACTTGACAAAAGCCCAGTTAGGATATCCACATGTTAGAAGAGCTTCTTGAACGTGTTTCAGTTCCTTTTCCTTCCCTTCTGTCCTTGTGGGGACGCATTCGGCCCGATGTTGTAAAGTTCTGATGACAGAGAGTTTGTGTTCCAGTGGATGGTGGGAGTCAAACAGAAGATACTGGTCTGTGTGGGTTGGTTTCCTGTAAACTTCAATGTTGAGGCTGTCCTCTTTCTCCATCTGAACCAAACAGTCCAAAAAAGGCAGCTTGTTGTCGTTTGCATCCTCTCTGGTGAACTTGATGTTGTTATCGACCGAGTTAATGTGTCTGGTGAACGCTTCTATTTCCTTGGCTTGGATTTTGACCCAGGTGTCATCCACATAACGGAACCAATGGCTTGGCTTAGTTCCCTCATAGGAGTTTAGGGCTCTCTGTTCCACTTCCTCCATGTAGAGATTGGCAACAATGGGTGACACTGGAGATCCCATGGCACAGCCGTGCTTCTGTCTGTAAAAACTGTCATTGAACTTGAAATAAGTGGTGGAGAGGCAGAGGTCCAACAGGGTGCAGATCTGGTCCGGGGTGAAGTTGGTCCTGTTGATTAAGTCCTTGTCTTGTAGAAGTTGTTTTCTGACGGTTTCTACTGCTTCAGAGATGGGTATGCATGTGAAAAGAGAAGTCACATCATACGATACAAGGGTTTCTCCTGGGGTTAGTTTCAAGTGTTGAACTTTGTTAGCAAAATCAATGGAGTTCTTTATGTGATGAGGTGTGTTTCCAACAAGAGGAGCTAAAATACCAGCCAGATGTTTAGCAATATTGTATGTCACTGAGTACATGCTGCTGACGATGGGTCTGAGTGGTGTTCCTTCTTTGTGTATTTTTGGGAGTCCATAAAGACAGGGAGTGGCTTCCCCTGGGTACAATCTATAATACAAAGATCGATTGATTGTTTTCTCCTTTTCAAGTTTTTGCAGGTAATCTGTGACTTTCTTTTTGTAGGCACTGGTTGGGTCCCTCTTCAGGGTCTCATAGGTGTTACGGTCGCTCAGTAGTGTAGTTATTTTTTCCCGGTAATCAGAAGTGTTGAGGACTACTGTGCATCTTCCTTTATCAGCTGGTAAAATGGTGATGTTTTGGTCCTGGCTGAGTGATGTTACAGCTTTCCTTTCCTGTGGTGTGAGGTTTGAAGGAGGCAGTTTGGCACTGGAGATGGTTGCTGATATTTCCATTCTGAGCTGTTCTGCCTCTCCTTCCGTCAAGATGTTGATTATAACTGACAACTAATGAAAACCCCAAATTTAATATCTCAGAAAATTTAAATATTACTTAAAACCAATTAAAAAAAAGAATTTTTAGAAATGTCAGCCAATTGAAAAGTATGAACATGAAAAGTATGAACATAAAGTATGATCATGTGCAGCATCAGTACTTAGTTGTTGCTCCTTGTGTCTGGATCACTGCATCAATGCGTCGTGTCATGGAGTGGATCAGTCTGTGTCTCTGCTCAGGTGTTCTGAGAGTCCAGGTTGTTCTGATCGTGGCCTTCAGCTCTTCTGAATTGTTGGCTCTGGTGTGTCACATCTTCCTCTTCACAATAACTCATAGATTTTCTATGGGGTTAAGTTCAGGAGAGTTTGCTGGCCAGTTAAGAACAAGGATACCATGGTCCTTAAACCAGGTGCTGGTATCTTCGGCACTGTGTGCAGGTGACAAGTCCTGTTGGAAAATGAAATCTGCATCTCCATAAAGTTGTTCAGCAGCAGGAAACATGAAGTCTTTAAAACTTCCTGGTAGATGCTGCGTTGACCTTGAACCTCAGAAAACACAGTGGACCAACACCAGCAGATGACATGGCCCCAAACCATCACTGACTGTGGAAACTTGACACTGGACCTCAAGCAACATGGATTCTGTGTCTCTCCTCTCTTCCTCCAGACTCTGGGACTTTGATTTACAAAGGAAATGCAAAATTTACTTTCATCAGAGAACAGAACTTTGGACCACTCGGCATCAGTCCAAGGGGAGATGCTTCTGACACTGTCTCTTGTTCGAGAGTGGCTCGACACAAGGAATGCGACAGCTGAACCCCTCGTCTTGCATACGTCTGAGCGTGGTGGTTCTTCAAGCACTGACTCCAGCTGCAGTCCACTATTTGTGAATCTCCTCCACATTTTGGAATGGGTTTTGTTTCACAATCCTCTCCAGAGTGCGGTTATCCCTATTACTTGTACACTTTTTCACAGACAGAAACTGGAAGTTGGTTCCACAAGAGAGGAGCCTGATAACCGAAAGATCTGCCTCCCATTCTGTTTTTTGGAAACTCTGGGAATTACAAGTAAACCTGCAGACTGAGAGCAAAGTGCTCCGTTAGGAAAATATGGAACAACAAGGTCTGTAATATAAGATGGAGCTAGGTTGTTGAGAGCTTTGTAACTCATTAAAACTCTGACAGCAGCATTTTGTATCAGCTGAAGTCTTTTTAAAGAACCAAAAAAGTCCAAGCTCAATAATCCAGGTATACAATCCAACAATTTTCAGTCAGGTCATCTGGACAGTTTCTTTTTTTGCTGAAACATTCCACCTTCCATCCGGAAGGCTTCATCAGTCAAGGTAATACAACACAAAACTGATTCTTCCCCCAACCAGCTTACTCCAAAGTGGAACAAACCAGTCAGTTATGTTGGTGCTAAGATGGTGTCTTTGGCACACCCCCTCCTCTGGAGCCAGCCCTCTTCCTCGTCGACAGTCATGTCAAACTGGTTCAAAACCAAAAATATTGACTTTTTTTTTTTTGGCAACCCTCGAACCCGGTAGTGGACACCGGCGGTGAGGGATGCTGTCAGGCTGAAGGAGGAGTCTTATCGGGACTTTTTGGCCTGTGGGACCCCGGAAGCAGCTGATGGTACCGGCAGTCCAAGCGACATGCGACTCGGGTGATTGCTGAGGCAAAAACTAGGGCATGGGAGGAGTTCGGAGAGGCCATGGAGAAGGACTTCCGCACGGCTTCGAGGCGATTCTGTTCCACCATCTGGCGTCTCAGGGGGGTGAAGCGGTACACCACCAACACTGTTTATAGTGGGGGTGGTGTGCTGCTGACCTCAACTCGGGATGTGGTGGGTTGGTGGGCAGAATACTTCGAAGACCTCTTCAACCCCACCGACACATCTTCCACTGAGGAAGCGGAGCCTGGGGACTTTGGGTTGGGCCCTCCAATCTCTGGTGCTGAGGTCACCGAGGTGGTTAAAAAGCTCCTCGGTGGCAGGACCCCAGGGCTGGATGCGATTTGCCCAGAGTTCCTTAAGGCTCTGGATATTGTAGGGTTGTGTTGGCTTACACGACTTTACAATATTGCGTGGACATCGGGGGAAGTTCCCCCGGATTGGCAGACCGGGGTGGTGGTCCCCCTATTCAAAAAGGGGGATCGTAGAGTGTGTTCCAACTACAGGGGGATCATGCTCTTAAGCCTCCCTGGTAAGGTCTATTCGGGGGTTCTGGAGAGGAGAGTCCGTCGGATAGTCGAACCTCGGATCCAGGAGGAGCAGTGCAGTTTTCTTCCTGGTCGTGGAACACTGGACCAGCTCAGCAGGGTCCTGGAGGGTGCGTGGGAGTTGCAACCGTTTGCACATGCTTTGTGGACTTGGAGAAGGCATTTGACCACGTCCCTCGGGGAACCCCGTGGGAGGTACTCTGGGAGTATGGGGTACCAGGCCCTTTGATACGGGCTGTTAGGTCCCTGTATGACCGGTGTCAGAGCCTGGTCCACATTGCCGGCAGTAAGTCGGGCTCGTGCCCGGTGAGAGTTGGACTCTGCCAAGGTTGCCCTTTGTTATCGATTCTGTTCATAACTTTTATGGACAGAATTTCTAGGCGCAGCCAAGGTTTCTGTAATCCCAATATCATATTCAAGTCTCTGTGGTAGAATATTGTAATCAACTGCAGCACAGCATTATGATCTTCTCTTGGCTGCCTTTATGGACCAGAAGGTTCTTGATGAGTCTGGGTGCCTTCACCTCCCAGTGGTTCCAACTTCGGGCCTCTGTGACATCTGTTCACCACACAACTGCACTCAAATGCATGGGTTTAAGTCCCTGGTCCATTACTCTTTTATTTTAAAGAGTACAAATCTACTCTTTACTCCTTACATCAAGTCGTAACCCTCAAAACACTTTATGCTCACAGCAAGTTTTAAATAAAAAAAAAATCTGCACAGTTAAGAGGTTCCTTTAAATACTTATTTGTTAGATTTTGATTCCTGTCATAAATGTAAACATTGGCCATACAGAGAAAGATAGTGTTTCAATCTTTAAAATATTGTTTGTTTTCAGCCCAATTATTGTTGCTTTGAGTACATTGTCTTGAGTTCTGCTCACTTTCCATGAGTTCGTGTCAGTCAGATCTTGATGTTCTCTCCAGTGTTTGAAGTCTGAAGAGGTTCTTTCTTGCATGTCTTTGTTCAGGTCTGCGATGGAAACGTGTCAGTCCACATCATTGAGGGAGACCACCGCTCTCTTATGGAGGCAGAGGGAGTGGAGTCCATCCACAGCTTCATTCACGATTCATTAGTTCGCCCACAAGTCACGTCAAGAAAAAACTAAAGCCGCCCGCCCCATCACTAATTCTACAACATCCCCCAGATAGAGCAGAAACTTCTCTGGAATCCAGGATCTACAGAATGAATCCAGTTTTATCAAGTGAGAATTAAAACAGCTTGTTCTAAGTGAAAGCTAGAGCATCTTTTCAAATCTCTGTGATAAACAGCCCTCGCCTGAAACTGCCTGTTTGTAACACATTAATACTTATTAAAGTTTGTTCTTTCTGAATAGGATGTTTTAAGTTACATGCCATTATGTTCCCATGTATTATTTTATTGTAACATGTATTACTTTTTAAAATAATTTATCTTTCCAGAGTCAGCTGTGGGCATCTTTCAGTTTAGACAACACACTGAAAGAGCCTCAATCAAACCAAATGTACGACTGAATCTGAGTCTTTACAACTGAGCCTGACAGATTGTTGATTAAAAGCCACCAACGCTACATTTTCAGAACATGGCATTTTTTTGCATCCGTACAGAAAGTTTCTACTTAACTGTTTAATCTGATTTGTTTTTCCACCTTTTTTGTACCAGTTTTTGTAAAACATATTTTGTTCTCTGAAAGAAGCAAAGATTCTGGACAAACCGCTCATCTAAAGTTTACTACAAAATGACCTTTTTTTTAGATAAAATCTAATTCAACAACGAGCTTGTATTCATGTCTAGTTATTTTATATTGGTTTATATGTATATCTTTGTATTGCACATTTACCCAATAGTAATTTTTTCCTTAAGTTGTTTTATTTTAACTTTGTTTCAACTTTTGAGTTTTCTTGAAGCACTTTTAGGGAGAATTGTTGCAAATGATCTCTTTTCTGTTACAGACACTGTGATCGTTGCTTTGTCGTCTTACCTGAGGATTTGTCCAGAATGAAACAACACTGAATAATATGAAGAATTAGTAAAAGAATCCTCAATAATCAAATTGACAGAACATCTTGAAGTAGCTGAGACACACAGTAATGTAGGATAGAAACAGCATTGAACTTAGTTCTGATTAAACCCAAACTCAGTTTAAACAGATCAGTCTAAATGAGCAGACTCTATTCCATTCAGCGGTAAAAGCACACGTGCACGTAGAAACAGGTTAGTTATGATGAACTTAGTGCAAGGTAGCAAAGTAGCATTTTAGAAACTGACCATGATGAGTTTTCACAAACCCACCAATTAAAACATCTGAACTATCACTTTATTTCACTTTCTGAACAGTTTATTGATGCAGTTTCAGAATTTTGTTGTTGGGATGCATTTTCCAATCCTTTAAACTTCCTCTGTGGTGTGGCCCTAGCTGTGGGTCTGCTTGCCCACATCCTTTACACAAATTAAACTAACCCACAGAAGCGTCAATACAGCATCTGGATCCAACATGTGATTAAATGTTGTAAATTACTATTTTATTTAGGATCGCAGCATATGTCATAGGATTTTTATCAGGTTAAAACGGTCTCCCTCACCTGCACCTAGTTTCTTCATTTCCTGTCCTCTGAGACTTTTGATGTAGTCGGTGAAGAGTGACTGCAGTGAAAAGAAGTGAAAAATGTATTTTTAGAAGAAAAAATGTATTTCTTCTATTCCTGGAGTGTGTATGATGAATTCATTAATAAAGATCTCCCAGTAATGAACTCTGTCTTTTGGTTTTATTTCCTACATTAAAAAACAGATGACTCCGTCAAACGGCAGCAGAATCCAATAAAAAACTCCTCACAGATTTCCACAAGGATGTTCTACTATTCTGATCCTTTGTGCCACGACAGCATTTACTTGTCACTCGTGCACACAGTCAGAGAGGACGTACTGGGCCAAGGCCTCAACCCAGACTTCACATCGTCTTTGTTTCAATCTATGTAGGTTGACCGATGATGTAATTTCTACTTCAATCCTCCCTGTTTGAGGAAATTCAAATATTAATGCTGTCAAATTTGATAAAAAAACAAACTGATACATGAACAACAATGGTGCGAACATTGACACGACATGAAATACGATTTTACTTAAAATGAACAGAAAATGGTTAACTTAATCATTTCACAGGATGATTGCCGCTGCTTCCTGAGGAGCCGAAACCACCTGCCACTGTCATATACAGGAAAAAATCTCCCTGGAGAGAACCCCTCAAACTTACCCTCCCTTTCATCTGTCTGTCAAGAAGCAAGCTGGGCCCTCGTTCAACTCCTGTGACTATTGTCCCTTTTCCATAGCTCCTCTTCAGCACGGTTCGACTCAGCTCGGTACAGTTCCAAGGCTTTTTCCACTAGCAATTTTACGTGGAACCGGCACCTTTTTCATTATTCTCTGGTGTACCAAGCGAGCCGAGCCGGCACCAAAACGTAACATCAGAACACTGTTGGTCACTGATCAGTCAGGGGGTGGAGTCACTGGATCTTTCAGAAACTTCTCAAAACAATGATCCGCCATTTGCAATTACTTGAACTCAGAGCAGCAGCTGGACCTATTTTTAAGATTTTAAAAACAATAATGACAACACCGTGGTCTAATGCTGAAGTCTAGGTGTTTTCTGTGTTTAGTGATTGACAACAAAATTCAGAGCGAGCTAGTCACTGCAGAGGATCATACGAGCTGCCGACACAAAGAAGCGTGCGAGGCCAGCCCCCGAGCCCTGGACTCGTGAGTTCCCAAAGGCCAGACCCCGAGCCACTGAGCCCCGGCAGACAGGGGCGGACCGGGATGGGTCTGGGATGGAGGGTGGAAATGATTAAAAAAAAAACATTTAATGTATAAATTTTTTTTTTTTAATCAGTAAAGATTTAAAATAAATAATAAAAGGTGCCGACTTTATCATGAAATCCAGTTTTCATTTTAATGACAATTAAATAATCCGTTAATTAAAATTAACTCAGCTGAAAAATCCATCCATTATCTTTTACCCGCTTCTTCCATTTTTGGGTCACGGGTCGCCAGTGCCCATGTCCAGCAATCACTGTACGAGGGGCGGGGGACATCCTGGACAGGTCTCCAGTCCATCACAGGGACACACAGAGACAAACGAGACAAAACAACCATTCACTCTCTCACTCACACCTAGAGACAATTTAGAGTCACCAATCAATCTAATACAATGTACTGTGAATGAAAGACAGGCACCAACTTCAAAAACACTTTGTAGAAAGGTGCTTTATGAAGTTCAGTCCATTTCTTTGTATTAATTGACCGGCTGTTCCACCACATTTAAAACTGCGTGGACGTCGATGTACAATTCAGCGCTCAATGAGACGTCTACGTATTTATGCGCTCAGTGACCAGTGCCTTGCTGTTAGACAAAGTGGTTCTGCTTGGCTTCAAATCCATCAATTTGTATCCAAAATCCAGCTTTAAGTTTCAGTCCAGAGGAAAGTCCTAACAGACAGCTGTCCCAGGCAACGTGCAACATTAGGTAAATGTACAAACTTCATAGCACCTGGCATGGCAACTACAGATGGGGGGGGAGGGGTGTCTGCATTTACATTTAAACACCAAATGTGCACCGTATCAACATGGATTTTTTTCCTCGAATCAATATCCGAAAAAAATAAACTACGTTTCCCCCACCGTGTCCATGGAAATGGGCCTGAGAGTGAATGGCTGTCTCGTATGTCGTGGCCCTGTGATGGACTTATGACCTGTCCCAGGTGTATCCTGCTCTGGAGTGTAGTATGCTAAGGCTAGGTTAGCTTCAGTTAGCTTAAGAGCTCCACTACAGTCAATTTTTTAATAATGGGTTCTCACTTTTTCGAGCTACTTGACAGATATGTGACAGAGGTACTGTGTTGGAGATGGTTTAATCAGTGACATGAGACGTTAATTTTCTTTGACCCATCAAAATGAATGTGGTCATTTATTAACAGAATCAAAATTTAACATCAAAACATTGTACACTTGATTATGATCGGCTCTGATTAATAAAACTTGGCACGTTTTACTTAATAAAAACAACAGACATTTCTGAAGATATCTGGATTAATTACTGGCAAGACAGAAATTTAAAGATGGGAAAGGAAGGAGTTTGAATGGAGAGAAAAAATGGATGAGGGAAAGTGTGTTGACGAGGAATGGCACCCTTCATCTGACCCCAGCTCAGCCCTGGTACACTCGGTAGTGAAGCGACTCGTTACCTTTGCAGAAGATAGGTCAGCTCCGGTACGGAGTTCCATTTCAACGCTACCTTTCAGCGTCTCCTTAGGATGGCTGAGAATCGTCCGAAGTAGTGACGGTACTCCGGTCAACAACACACTCACCTCCCGGGTGGACTCACATGAGCTGTGAGTCCGTCAGCGGTTCCACTCAGATGTGGAAGGCTCCATAATCCCAACTAGACTCGGAAGAACTCCCAACGAACTCCAGCACTTCAGAACTTTCTCCTGGCACTGGAACTTTCTCCAGGCACTGAACTTTTCCAACTAGAACTCTCCCTCCGAACTACTGGAACTAGGAAGAGTCGACTTTTAAAGAGTTCTGCTTCCGGTCACTTTTAGGAAGTCCTGATTGGTTGAAAGAACCAACAGGGGTGTGGTTTTAGTGACGTCAGAGGGTCGTTACAAGTCAGAAAAACAGCGGAGATGTTAAGAAACAGACAGAGAAATGTTTTGACGAAGAGAGAAAAACTACAGGTGCCAGTTTTCTTGTTTCTGTCTGAGAGGTTTAAAAACATGACAGTTCGTTCCAATAAACTTGTTTGCGACTGTCTCCGACTTTTGACCAACATCACTCTCTCATTTCAGACAGAAGATCAAAAATGCATAATTACTTAGTAACATAGACATTTAACTTGATTTCTACTTTGAATGAGGATTAAAAAATCATTAATACTGTTTCACAGTTGATTTAAAATGAGTGGTTCATTTCAACATTTAAAATGATATGAACTAAACACACTTTTGATTATCAAGATATTGTAAAATAGTAATGATAATATGAAAAAGAGTGTTCTTTCAATTGATTAGTTCAGGATACAATTAGAAAGTCTCTGGATGAGCTAATTTGTATTTCTGGATTCAAATCAATGAAATAACAGTTCCTGTCCCATGAAGGTCTTCAGAGACAGGTTTGACCGGAGGCCGAGTTCACTACAGGAGCTAACACTATTAGCTTTTGAGCTAACGGCATATTAGTTCTGGATCTCAAGCTAATGATATATTAGCTCTGGAGCTAATACTATTAGCTGTTTTTATGCTAATTTTAGCTTTTTCAGCTAATTCCACATTTGTTGGCACTAATTTCAACTTGTTTCAGGCAAATTCATCAAAAATGTTCTCTCTCCACTTCCTTCTGGTAATATAAGATTCTTTCTGCTTTTTAGCTATTTTTCAGCCATTTTTGTTTTCGAATTTTGGCTTTTCAGATAATTTCTACTTTTTTGTGCTCATTTCTGCTTTTTCAGCCTAATTGGGCAGAGATGTGTTCATACTGGATTTTTTTTCTGCTAATTTAAACTTGCTCATTTTTAACTCTTCCCACACTCTTGCAATATTCTAAACAATGTTTCTAAACTCTCAATGCTCTAAAAAAGAGTACAGCATGTCATGATCTCCGCTCTCTCTGCCATCTGCCAGCGCTCTCGGCCACGCCCACTTCTCCGCTGCAGAGCTGAGAGGACACGCTGCAGGAGGAAGCTTCTCCCTGCCCCTGTGGGCTGCACACAGGTGCAGCAGGTGCTAAAG
>NC_056514.1:2797137-2800529 GCF_014905685.2 Nematolebias whitei
CTTGAATTAATCAAGCAGAAAAGACAATCCTCTATAATCATTACTGTCTTACAAATGTTTGATAATCAAATTGTGTTAGTTCACTCAATGCTTTACAGGTTGAAAAGAACTACTCATTTTTTACATAAACAGTAAGTAATGATTTTTATTCCTCATTCAAAGGAGAAATCACCTGAATATGCATTTCTTGATTCTCTGTCTGAAATGAGCTAAGCTCGTAAGTATGTGAAAGGTTGGTTTTCGGTCAACTAAATGTTTACTGAAAATGGGATGTCATGTTTTACTATTTGAAAAGATTACCAAGTGTGAGACTCCACGAAGTCTGGTCGACTGCAATAATCTGTTCTGTATGTTGAAAACAATCCTTGACTTTTGATAATAACTTACGTCAAAAAAACCACTCCTCTTTCTGGTCCATCCACGAATCAGAAAGCTCTGAAGTAAACTCGGAAGTAAACTCATTTAAAATGTGACAACTTCCCGGTTCTGGCAGTGTGCAGTAGATTCCATAGAATGGAAAAGTTCTCAGAGAGAGTTGGAATAGAGAATGGAAAAGTTCTCATGTAGTGCTCAAGGAGTTCTGAAGAGAATTCGAGAATTCAGGATGATCCAGAGACGTTTGGAATTATAATTTCTGTTTGAACGACCACGCACGACTCTCCAAGGATTTTAGCTGTTCTCAACGGAGACGCTGATATCAGTTGAAAAGGATTCTTACTGAGGTGATCGATCGTCAACAAGGTAACGGTTTCTTCTTCGACTAAAGTGTACCTGGGACAAGCTGAGATACCTGACGGAGCGTGCAATTTCTGGTCAAACAGATTAAATTCCCTCACATAATTCTCTGTAAGATAATCTCCATTTCATCTTAAACTCTTCTCTCTCTCACAAAACTAGTACAGATATTTTAGAAATATCTGAAGCAAAGTCCTCAAATCACCGCCGAGTGATTTGAAGTTCATTATTTGTGAAACTGTCTGTTATTATTTTCATATTTTGCCAAATTAATGTAAATGTTTGATGTTAAACTTTGATTCTGAAAATAAATGACTCCATTCATTTGATGGGTCAAAGATAATAACGTCTCTCGTTACATTTCTGTTAAATTCAATGCACGGCATTACACAGTCAGAAAAATGAAGAACTCGTGAAATTGTATGCATATATATTTCATATATTTGTCATACTACAACAAGTGGCACGTACCCACGTGACTCACTACATATATATATATATATATTAAAATCCATGTAGATTGTGTGGCTCATCCATCAATCAGCCAATTGTGTCATGTCCCATCTCACTTTGAAAACCGCAAAAGAGCAAGTCTGCAAACTAGCGACGAACTGCTGTACATATAATCTCTAACCAGAATAACCACTGTAAAAAATCACATCATGTTGCTGCTGATCTGTTTCATGTTACTGTGTTCATCTACTCATTCTTATCATCGCACTCTTGATTTAGTTCTGACCTATGGTGTAGAGATTAAGGACTTGGTAATAGTTCCTCAAAATCCTGTTCTGTCCGACCATTTTTTAATAACCTTTGAGTTTACATTAAATGACTACACAGTCAATGAGAGTAAATTTCATCTCAGCAGGTGCTTATCAGAAAATGCTGCAACCAAATTGAAACAATCTCTTCCATCAATGTTTTCCTCTGTCTTGCAGAGTAATGCATCAGAGAACAGAGACTTAGATCATCTAGTTGATCATCTTACAACTTCAATGCAAACGTCACTTGATAAAATTGCTCCACTGAAAAAGAAAGTAATCAATCAGAGGAAACTGGCTCCTTGGTTCAATTCTGAGTTACGTACTTTAAAGCAGGCATCTAGAAACCAGGAGAGAAAATGGCGCTCTACTATCCATCCATCCATTTTTTTAACTTGGAAAGATAGTCTGCTAACATATAAAAAAGCTCTCCGTAAAGCTAGAACTTTATATTACTCATCTTTAATAGAGGAGAATAAAAATAACCCTAGGTTTCTGTTTAGTACTATTGCTAGACTAATTAAAAGTCCCATTTCTGTTGAACCATGTATCCCTACAACTATAAGTAGTGATGACTTCATGAGATTCTTTATAAATAAAATTATTTCAATTAGAGAGAAAATTCAAACCATCCTTCCTTCTACTATCTCTAGTCCCCTGTCAAATGAGGCAACTTTAAAAATTTCACTAGAGCCTGATTTATGTTTGGACAGTTTTTGTCGTGTTGAGCTCTGAATTGTCAAAAATAATAACCTCATCCAAACCATCCACATGTCTGCTAGATCCCATCCCAACCAGACTGTTTAAAGAGGTATTTCCCCTAATTAATGTCCACATTTTGGATCTACTTAATTTGTCTTTAATGGATGGTTATGTACCACAGCGCTTTAAGGTTGCTGTAATTAAACCTTTACTTAAGAAGTCTGATCTTGATTCAGAAATTCTGGCCAACTATAGACCTATATCTAATCTAACTTTCATCTCAAAAATTCTAGAGAAAATAGTTGCAGGTCAGTTGCGTGAACATCTACAAAGAAATAATCTGTTTGAAGAGTTTCAGTCAGGTTTTAGAGCTCATCATAGCACAGAAACAGCACTAGTAAAAGTGACTAATGATATTCTCATGGCCTCAGACAATGGACTTGTGTCTGTACAGGTCCTGTTAGACCTCAGTGCTGCATTTGATACAGTTGATCACAATATTTTACTACAGAGGCTTGAATATGATATTGGGTTTACAGGAACAGCTCTAAAATGGTTTAAATCATATCTATCTGATAGATTCCAGTTTGTAAATGTAAATAATAAATCTTCTTCATACACCAAAGTTAGTCATGGAGTTCCTCAGGGCTCAGTGCTTGGGCCAATACTCTTTACTTTATATATGCTTCCATTAGGTAAAGTTATTAAACAGCATGGGATAAATTTCCATTGTTATGCTGATGACACACAATTATATTTGTCCATTAAAACCAATTAATCTAATCAGCTACTTAGACTACAAGCATGTCTTAAAGACATAAAAACCTGGATGACTCTTAACTCTCAAGCTGTTTTTTCTTTGAAGTGTTTGTTCTTTTGTAAAACCAGAAATGTCAAGGTTATACATATCAACTCATATCCCATCAATCTTGCACTGTCATTGTTTCTTTTAAGCATTTAATCAAAATGTTCTAAGATCACTTTGCCCTCGTAATCTGCCTAATCAAGACGTCCAGTCTTTTCCTCCTTCCTGTGTGAACAATAAAAAGGCGAACAGATGTGGAAAACCTTCGGAGGTCACAGAAACCAGCCCTGTTTTGGCATGTTTGCATGTTCTCTCCGTGCATGCGTGGGTTTTCTCCGGGTGCTCCGGTTTCCTCCCACAGACCAAAAACATGCATGTTAGGCTGATTG
>NC_056514.1:2800629-2814677 GCF_014905685.2 Nematolebias whitei
TGAAACACAAGAGTCAGGGTGGCTTCTGGGTAATACCAGATGGCTAGGCCTCAGACTGACGAAGCCTCTTGGATGAGGGGCGAAACGTTTCTTTTTTAACAAAAAAAACGAAGTCCAGATGACATGATTCAACCTTTTTTGTTGTAACTAGTAAAAGTGGCTTTTCTGATTTCCATTTTGGATGAGAAAGACTGAGGGACAGCGATTCAAAAGAATCATAACTAATAACTGGTTTGGCATTAATCAATAATCCTGACTGAAAAATAGAAGCTACTCCTCCACCTGACCAGTTGTTCTAGGAACATGAAAATTTAAATAATTAACAGGAGTGGATTCATTTATACTAACAAAATCCTCCTGTTGTAGCCAAGTTTCTGTCAGACACAATAAATCAATATGATGATCAGTTATCAGTTCATTAACTAACAGGGATTTAGAAGAAAGAGATGTGATGTTCAATAATCCACATTTAATGATTTTATGATTTTGCTCTGGTAAAGTAACTGTGTTTATTTTAATCAGATTTTTATGGTTTATATTTTTAGAGCTGATTTTTGGTTTATTTAATTTGAGCCGTGGTCAAGTTGACACTGTTTCAATGTGGGTGTGGGTGGGTAACAGAGGAGAAGCAGCAGAGAGGTGGAGGACTACAACTCTGCTTCCTGGACTGAACCCTGGATTGTCAATAATTTGGGGGTAAACAAAATCAGCCATAATTCTATAAAGAAGAGCGGCTCCGTCCAAAGTGGGATGGATGCCATCTCTCCGCATCAGACCAGGTTTTCCCCAGAAAGAACTCCAGTTATCTATGTAGCCCACGTCGTTGTCAGAACACTACCTGGACACCCAGCGGTTAGACGACCACATACGGCAAAACATGTCATTGCTGTTCAGGTTGGGGAGGGGGCCGGAGAAAACTACGGAGTCTGACATGGTTTTAGCAAAGTCACACACTGAAGCAACATTAATTTTAGTGACCTCCGATTGGCGTAACGGGTGTCATTACCGCCGACGTGAATAACAATCTTACTGTATTCAGCCTTAGTCAGCAGTTTCAAATATGATTCTATGTCGCCCGTTCTTACCCCTGGAATGCATTTGACTATGGCTGCTGGAGTCCCTAAAGCCACGTTTTGGACTATGGAGCTGCCAATAACCAGGGTCTGTTTCTCAGTGGGTGTGTCACTGAGCGAGGAAAATCTTTTTTTTTTTTTTTTTTTTTTTAGAACAATACAAACACAAAGAGACATACAAAGGCAGACACAATGACAACCTCACAATCAACAAAATCTTCAAAAATTACATACAAAAAACCTCCCCAACAATATCCCGAGCGAAACCACAACATCTTAGTGCATTCTAAAAACTATTAACAACAAATTATAGGCGAGTAATCAGGGATAGAAAAATAATATCAACATCACAATAAAATAAAAACAAAAATAAAATAAAAACGTGGGGTTTATACCAACTTAAATTCTGATATTATTGAGAAAAGTTTGACTGCTGGGGCTGTATTAATTTTTTTCAAAGATTTACAAAATAATAATAAATAATTTTTAAATGCTTTAACAGCTGGAAGACATTTTGTAAAACGACATTTATGAATGTAAAATTTTGCAAACAATATAATATTATTAATCAAATATTCAACTTTTTTATTCCTTATTGAAATTCCAAATTTTATTCCATTCCAGGAAAATGGTTCAACTTGGAGAGATTTAGATATCAACCAGTTATATATTTCTTTCCAAAGATTATTTACAATTTCACACTCGTAGAACAAATGTTCTGTTGATTCCGATAATGATTTACAAAAATAACACTCCTCCATTTCAAATTTAAAAATTCTTTTAATGAATTCTTGTGAAGGGTAAATATCATTTAGAATTTTAAAGTGGATTTCTTTAAATTTAGGAGGGATTGGAAATTTCAAAAATTTAGTTCTAATTGAACAAATTTCTTGTTTGTTAAAGTTTTTTAAGTAACATGTTCTTTTAGAGGACCCAGGGTATAATTCTTCAATTAGGAGTTTTCTCAAAACCAGGTTATTGCACTTTTTATCTACAAAGTTTATGTTATTAATTATTATTTTATGTAATCTAGGGATTGGAGTCTGATCTAAATTATTCTTGATTAAATGAATCATAGCTCTTGGAATATTATCAACCACATTTCTGTAATCCTCCGGTGTACATATTATTCTATATTTATTACTGAATTCCTCATATTTTAACAAATCCCCTTCATCATTCATCAAATGAACAACAGACCAAACTTGTTTTTCCATCCATCCCTCCATAAATATTGATTTTCTTCTCCTTAGAATCACCCTGTTGTTCCACAGTGGGACATTATGTGGACTAAAGTTATGCTTGTAAACCATTTTCCAGTAGAACAGGACCTGTTGATGAAAGGTTTCACGGGTAACTTGGAAACCTCAAAGTCACATTTCAAAAGGAAATCTAGGCCACCTAATTTTCTAAATACAAATTTAGGTAAAGAGAACCAAATATCTTCACTACTTCTTAGAAATGACTGAAGCCATCTTAGTTTTAGAGCACCGTTCATTGTTTCAAAATCAATCGCTTTTATTCCTCCCTCCTCATAACTTTTAATCATGTCTGCTTTCCTGATGTAATGATGTTTATTTTTCCAAATGAAATTAAAAATTAAGGTGTTTATTTCTTTAGTGGCTTTTGTGGAGAGGGGTAAAGAATAAATGGGATATATTAGTCTGGAGATAAATTCAGTTTTTGTCAATAATGATCTTCCAAATAATGTCAAGTCTCTCTGCAGCCAATTATTTAGGATTGTTCTGGATTTTTCAATCGGACTCTGAATGTTCTTACTGATACTAGACTTAGAATCTTTAGATATCCATACACCCAAGTAACGGACCTCCTTTTTCACTGGGATATTACACAGCATCTTTTCCGAGGTGTCATGAATACTTAAAAGTTCACATTTATTAAGATTAAGAATTAGACCTGAAGCCTTGGAGAATGATTCCATCACCTGAAGAGCGACAGGTATTTGGTCTTTATCTTTCAAAAACAGAGTTGTGTCATCCGCTAACTGACTAATAAGTATTTTTGACCCATCTATATTAATACCTTCAATTTCTGAGTTTTTTAATTGGATGGACAGTAATTCAGCGACTGTAATAAACAACAATGGAGATAAACTACAACCTTGTCTTATTCCTCTTCCTATATTAAATCTTGAAGTTGTACCTTCCGGAAGGGAAACACAACTATTAATATCTGTGTGTAACATCTTAATTATGTCCAAAAAATATTCTCCAAATCCAAAATGTTTTAATGTATCATAAATAAAAGGATGTTCAACTGAATCAAATGCTTTTTGAAAATCAAGAAATAAAATATAAGCATCATCTTCTACCAGATCACTATAATCTATAAGATCTAAAACTAATCTGATATTATTATGAATTGATCTACCTTTCATGAATCCTGATTGAGAGTTGCTTATGATTTTTCCTAGACCTGATTTTAACCTAGATGCCAGAGCCATGGTGAGGAGTTTATAGTCTGTATTAAGAAGAGTAATAGGCCTTAAATTATTTAAGATTCTTTTGTCTTTTTCTGGTTTAGGGATTAATTTTATTAAACCTTGTTTCATCGTTGTCATCAATTCCTTTTGGTTAATACTTTCTACAATTGCATCAAATAATAATGTTTTTATTTCTTCCCAAAATGCTTATAGAAATTAGCAGTTAATCCATCTGGACCAAGCGAACGATCAGATGCAATTTTTTTAATAACTTCATCTAATTCTTCTGATTTTAAATTTTCTTCACATAAAATTTTGAAGTGCTCATCAATTTTTGGAATCTTATCTCCTGTCATTTGAAAGAAAATTTTTGAATCTTGTTCACTATAAGAAGGAGAATAAATATTACTATAAAAGTTATAAATTTCTTTAGAAATTATTTTAGAGTTTGTACATTCCTTCTCATTAATTAAAAGACAAGAAATTGCATTTTTTTCTTGTCTTCTTTTTTCCAGCCTAATAAAAAAAGATGAATTTTTTTCCCCATCTTCTATCCACTTTGCTCGTGATCTGACAAATGCACCTTGGGCTTTATTAAGATAAAACTGGTCTAACTGAGTCTGTATATTTGATATTTCTATTTTATCTTCTTCTGACCAATTCACTTTAGAGTAATAATTTAGCAATGTTTGAACCAAATTAGTTTCCTTCTCCCTTGTTTCCAATTTTTGTCTTTTACTAAAGGTAATAGAGAGTTTTCTTATTGAAAATTTTAAAAAGTCCCATTTTTGTATTGGGGATAAGTTGGTATTCTTATTAATATCTAAGATCAATTCTTTAACATTACAGCAATATAGATCGTTCTTTAAAAGGGATGAATTAAACTTCCAATAATCCTTTCTTCTCCTTGAAAAAGTCTGATTAGAAATGATCAAACTTATTTCACAATGATCACTGAGGGGGTTTATAGAAATGTTAGCAGAGACTTCAAACTGCATGATGGAAGCAGAAACTAACCAGTAATCAATTCTCGATTTAGAGCTTCCATTCGGTTTAAACCATGTAAAGTGTCTTGTGTTAGGGTTACAGGTTCTCCACACATCCATCAGACCATTCACACTCATAAAATTACCAATAATAGGGTTTGGATGACATTGTGAATATTTTGAGGGCCATCTATCTAAACATTCATCTGTGGCCATATTGAAATCCCCTCCAACTACTACAAAATCAGTAAAACAAGTTGTTTTCAGCTCTTCTATAATATTTGTAATTTTGTAGAGCAAAGTTTTATTTCTAAGTTCGTCGTTGTATCCATAAACATTGAACAGAATGACAGTGGCTTTTTCTCTTGTCAAAACACAAGCTACCCAGTGACCTTCATCATCTTTCTTTTCTGCAACAACTTCACCAGAAAATTTAGGAAAACAAATTGCAACTCCTGCCGAGCGATTAGATCCATGACTACATATGATCTTGTCTCCCCATTGCTGGGACCAAAATTTAACATCAGACTTCTCAGAATGAGTCTCTTGAAAAAGGAAAATATTTGACCTTAGCCCCTTACAAAAAATAAAAACAGCTTTTCTTTTGACTGAGTCTTTTAAACACCTCGCATTAAACGATGAACAAAAAAGGCCATTTTGAAATGGCAACAATGAACACATAAACAAATCAAAAAATTATAAAAAACAGTTAAGGAGGTAGAAATAAAACCTGTGAATGTCCCCTTTTTAAAACAATCTCTCCACATAACCTTCACATATTTTAAATACTCAACCCGCTCCTTTAGGTCTCTCTTCGATGCGCTTGCCGTTGATGTATCCAAATGGGCCTCGGAAACCTGCAGCTTTCCCTTCTTTCCTCGCTTGCTCGATCTTCGGCCACAGCGCTTGTCTTGCCAGAACATCGTCCTTCGTCAGATCTTCAGCAAACCGGACCCCCGCCTCTCTGCACACCGCTGATGACTTTGTTCTTTTCCAGATTTCATCTCGGATGGTTCTTTTGGAGAAGAGGATGATGATCTGTCGGTGCCTGTCCTCTGTCTTTCGTCCTACTCTGTGAACAATGTCCACTCCATCCTCCATCTTCTCCGCCAGCTCTGGGGCTACTTTGCACAGCAGGTTGACGGTGTCGGCTCTGATGTTCTCGTTTACATCTTCTTTTTTCCCTTTCATCCGAAGACTCCATCTTCTTTTGTACCTTTCTTGTTCCACCAGCCGTTCCTTCAAATCTTCTTTATCTTTAAGGAGAGAGCCCACCTGTTGCTCCAAAGACTTGATTTTAATTTTGCAGTCTTCTATGTCTTCTGAGTTCAATTGTGTTGTTTTAGCTACAGAAGCTAGCATAGCACTATGCTGCTGCAACTGTGAGCTCAGCTCATCCATTCGGCCATCCAGTCGTTGCCCGAGTTGATTAATAGCCAACAAAACTTCTTTCTGCAACAAGTTAGCTTCACTTTCTTCGGATGTATCTTTACATTTTTTCTCCTGTTTACTTTTTTCTGGCGTATTCAGTGGCGTCAGCTGTTCTCTGCCCCGCTTAGCAGAAGAGCTAGCATCCTCCGTTAGCATAGCATAATCATGCTCCGCAGCTTTTCCTTTTTGTCTAACCTGGAGGGATTTTACCTCCTCACGGTTCTTAGAGCTATTCATCTGGATGACAGGCGAGTATACTCCAGTCAAGAGCTTAGATAGTGGAGAATTAACACTTACATGAACATAAATCTGGGACGGTGAGCGCAGCCTCAGTATAACGCGACCACTCCGCTCGACGCCATTTTGGGGACCCGCGAGGAAAATCTATTAGAAACGTGAACGGGTCGGTGGTGAACTGGGGGCTTAGCCTTCGCACTACGCTTGCTCCGGACCATCACCCAGCCGGCCTGGGGTCCCGGCTGCTCGGGGTCTGCTGGAGGACAGCTAACGGGAGCTAGCCTCTGTGGTTCTGTCCACCCAGAAGGCCCCTGGACCAGGGTTTGAACCAGGGACCTGCTCGCTGAGAGGCAGCAGCTCTACCAGTTGCGCCACTGTGCTGCCCGGCGCTCTACTAATGTTGAAGAATTTTATTTAACTTGGAAAGATAGTCTGCTAACATATAAAAAAGCTCTCTGTAAAGCTAGAACTTTATATTACTCATCTTTAATAGAGGAGAATAAAAATAACCCTAGGTTTCTGTTTAGTACTATTGCTAGATTAATTAAAAGTCCCATTTCTGTTGAACCATGTATCCCTACAACTATAAGTAGTGATGACTTCATGAGATTCTTTATAAATAAAATTATTTCAATTAGAGATGTAGTGATGTAGGGACAGCTTTCGCTGTAACATACAACTAATTAATTATTCTTAAAGCTAGTTCAAGCACAAAGAATATTAATTGTTCAATTACAACGGATTCTTTCTTTTTCGAGTTAAATTTCTGCCCTGTGACCAAGATAACTTGTGGTGGAGTTTTAATCAGTGACATGAGACGTAATTTATCTTCGACCCATCAGAATAAATGTGGTCATTTATTTAACAGAATCAAAATTTAACATCAAACATGTACACATTGATTTGCTGATCTGTTTCTGATTAATACACTTGGCACGATTTACTAATTAAACAAGACAACAGAAGATTACTGATTGAGACTGATTCATCTCTGAAGGCATCTAGCTTGATTTACTGGCGAATAGAAGTTTAAAGAGATGGAGAATAGATTTAAGGAGGAGGTTTAGATGGATGAAAGTTATGTGTTGAACCAGAAAATGGCACCCTTCCTCCGAATCCAGCTCAGCCCTCCGGTACACTCAGGGCGTGCAACGACTTTGTTACCTTAGCAGAGGATACATCTACTCCGGAACAGAGGTCCATTGGCACGCTCCCTTTTCAGCGTCTCCGGTCAGAGTGGCTGGGGTCATCAGAAGTCGTGACGAAGTACTCAGTTCAACAGAATAAGCTTCCTTAGAAGTTGAGCATGTAATGCTCGGGTTGAGTCACAGCCGAGGCAGGCTGTGACTACACTGGAATGGACGGACCCTTGGCACATGGTCAAATCCATCACCTACTTAGTTCAGCTGTAAGACTCCATCAGACTGAGTCTCATCTTCGACTGAAAGTTCCAGGAAGACTGGAAAGACTCGGAAGACTTGAAAAGACTTTGAAGACTTGGAAGACTGGAAAAGACTCAATAGTTCCAAGAAGTGTTGACTTTTAAAGGGTATCCACTTCTCGTCACTTGGTACCTCCTGATTGGTTGAAACAACCAGCAGGGGTGTAGTTTTAGTGATGTCAGAGGGTTATTAGGAGTCAGTAGACAGCAGAAATGTTTTAAGAACGGTTAGTACAGACAGAGAAATATTTTGAAGAAATAAGAGAATGCAGGTGCCAGCTAGTTCTTATTTACTGTCTGAGAGTTTTAAAAACAAGGCACTTCGTTCTCATAACTTGTCTCTGACTTTCGACCGACATCAGGCCCACTCCTCACACAGACAGAAGAGTGAATGTACACACACTTACTTCGTAAATAGACATTTACTTGTATGATCCAAGTCTAATGAGGTTTAAAAATCATTAATACTGTTTCACAGTTGATTTAAATGAGTGGTTTACTTCAACATTTAGAAATGATATGAACTAAACACACTTTTGATTATCAAGATATTGTAAAATAGTTAATGATAATATAAAAAAGAAGAGTGTTCTTTCAATTGATTAATTCAGGATACAATTAAATAGTCTCTTGATGAGATAATTTGTATTTCTGGATTCAAATCAATGAAATAACAGTTCCTGTCCCCTGAAGGTCTTCAGAGACAGATTGTTGTCGGAGGTCTAGTTCACTACAGAGAGAAAATTCAAACCATCCTTCCTTCTACTATCTCTAGTCCCCTGTCAAATGAGGCAACTTTAAATATTTCACTAGAGCCTGATTTATGTTTGGACAGTTTTTGTCCTGTTGAGCTCTCTGAATTGTCAAAAATAATAACTTCATCCAAACCATCCACATGTCTGCTAGATCCCATCCCAACCAGACTGTTAAAGAGGTATTTCCCCTAATTAATGTCCACATTTTGGATCTACTTGATTTGTCTTTAATGGATGGTTATGTACCACAGCGCTTTAAGATTGCTGTAATTAAACCTTTACTTAAGAAGTCTGACCTTGATTCAGAAATTCTGGCCAACTATAGACCTATATCTAATCTAACTTTCATCTACAAAAATTCTAGAGAAAATAGTTGCAGGTCAGTTGCATGAACATCTACAAAGAAATAATCTGTTTGAAGAGTTTCAGTCAGGGTTTAGAGCTCATCATAACACAGAAACAGCACTAGTAAAAGTCACTAATGATATTCTCATGGCCCCAGACAATGGACTTGTGTCTGTACTGGTCCTGTTAGAACTGGTCCTGTTAGACCTCAGTGCTGCATTTGATACAGTTGATCACAATATTTTACTACAGAGGCTTGAATATGATGTTGGGATTACAGGAACAGCTCTAAAATGGTTTAAATCATATCTATCTGATAGATTCCAGTTTGTAGATGTAAATAATAAATCTTCTTCATACACCAAAGTTAGTCATGGAGTTCCTCAGGGCTCAGTGCTTGGGCCAATACTCTTGTAGTGAACTAAGCCTAAGGTCAAAACCCTTGACCTTAAGAACCTTGTGGGACAGAAACTGTCATTTCATTGATTTGAATCCAGAAATACAGGTTCACCCATCCTGAGACTTTCTTTCTTGAAAATTCAAGTGAAAGAACACTCTCTTTTCTATTATCATTACTGTTTTACAAATGTTTGATAATCAAAGTGTTTTAGTTCAAACCATTTTAGATGTTGCAGTGAACTAATCATTTTTAATTAACTGTGAAAACAGTAACAATGATTTTTTAATCCTCATGCAAAGTTAGAATTCATGTTAAAGCCTGTTACAGAGTAATTATGCATTTTCTGATTTTCTATCTTTGAATGAGCAGTGTACGTTTGTTCCAAGGTCGGAGTCGAAGCAGACAAGTGTTGGAACAACTGTCTTGTTTTTAAATCCTCTCAGACGTAAACAGAGAAGTTGGCACCTGTTTCTCCAAACTCGCCCAAACATTTCTCTCGCCTGTCTGAAAAACATTTTCAATCTGTTCCATAACATTCTTGCTGTTTTCTGACTTCTAGTAACCTTTTACGTCACAAACCACACCCCTGTCTGGTCGACATTGACCAATAAGAAAACTCCCAAATGAACCGGAAATAGAGCCCTTTAAAATGTCGGTACTTCCTAGTTCTCTCAGTTCTGTGAGTTGCCGTTGGAGTCGGGCTGGAGAGTTTGCAGCTCCAGTCGTTTGGGAGAACAGAAGTCCAGCCATGATAAGGCTCTTCCGAGATTGGGATTATAACATCTTCCACCTCTGAGTGGAACTCGGACGAACCCCACTCATGTGAGGTCCACTGGCTGAGGTGAACTTGTGTCAGACGGAATATCGTCACTACTTCGGACAAGTCACAGCCATCCTATGGAGACGCTGGACAGGTAGCGTTAACTGGAACTCCGTATCCGCTGATTCATCTTCAGAGAGGTAACGAGTCAAGTTCACTACCGAGCGTACCGAGGAAAGCTGGGTTCGAATGGAGAGTGTCGTTTCTGGTCAACACTCTCCCTCACACACCATCTTTTACTCCCTTTAAACTTCATTTTCCATCTTTAAATTCTTCTATCAAGTAGAAATCATTCCAGATAATTTAGAAATGTCTGTGTAAAGTCTTCCAATCACCGCCGTGTGGTTGATCATAATTGTACTGCTTGCTGATTAATTATGTTGTTATTTTCATATTTTGCCAAATTAATGTAAATGTTTGATGTTAAACTTTGATTCTGTAAATAAATGACCACATTCATTTTGATGGGTCAAAGATAAATAACGTCTCACGTTACATTTTATTAAATTCAATGCACGTTTTATACAGTCCAGAAAAATGAAAGAACCCGTTTAATTTATGAATATATCATGCATATGTTCATCTACATTCTGGTGGCCCGTACGTACGTTGCTACTACTTCTGGTGGCCCGTATACGTTAATAAATGGACTGTGTATGCGTGTAATAATTGATTTTACATGTTGGCATGAAAAAGTGCAGAGTTGCTATGATGGAACGCAGTGCAGCTGGGACGCTTGGAGTAAACGCAGCGTGTTGAGCTGAAATAGAAATGTTAGCAGCTACTGGTGTTTTGAAAGCTGACAATTGTGAGTCAATATGTCTTTATGAAAGCTGAAATTGTACATCTGTTGTGTAACATAAGCTGATGAGCTGTGGAATACGTTATTCTGTTTAAACTGTGGTCCAAACGAACAGGGGTTCTGTTGGTTCCGGCTCGGTTCTGACAAGTTCGAACGAGTTTGTTTTAAATGGTTTAAAAGACGTTTTGCCAGGGAGCGCCGTCTCCACTAAGCTCAGAAATTGATTCGTTACATTTTTTAACAGAAAATGGTGCATTTTGACAGTTTAAAAGACGGAGAGTTGACGAACTATTTCAGGCTAACAGTAACATGCTAGTTGGAAAAACGGTCCGTGATTGGTTGAATTAGCTGCTGTGTAACGCTTTCATTGGCTGAGAGACGTGTCAGTCGTGACTAACTCTGACGTGTCAGGTCGTAAAGCCCACCCCGTGCTGCTCTATCATTGGTGGATTCAGTCACGTGACCCGGAAATGAAAACTCGTTTTCATAGGGATTTTCAATCTGTTTTTAAAGCTGAAATAACGCTTTAAAGTTGATTCTGATACGCTGCTCCGTGTCTTCGAAGCATAATTGTTGAAATTTTGCTACGTTTGAGTTTAAAATCCGTCATTAAATGATGTTTTTGAACAACGCTAGCGATGCTAATTTTAAGCTAACAGCTAAAGACCGAATGAGTGACGTGTCACGTCACTTCCTCCATGTCAGATGGTAAAGCTTGGTTGCACAAAAGCCTTCGTTGTGCTTAAAATCACTAAATGAAGCTGCCACATGTCCCTGAAAACTCTTGTTCATGCAAAGAAGTCGTGCTTGTTGAAAAAACGCCACGTTTTAGCTTGAAAACCGTTCAGAAATGTTGATTTTAACCGAGTTTAGCCGAAGCTAACTTTAAGCTAAGCGGCTAACAACAGGATGTCAACAGAACATCACAGGAAGTCGTCATAGACTCCTGCTGGTAGAAAGCTAAACACTGCCCCCTCCTGTGGAAATTTTATATCACAGTTTCACTGTGTTTTAGGTCATTTTGAGTGGAATTAAACGTGTCTATTTTCTGTAAGACGCATTTTGAGTTAATAAACGTTCTTCAAGTTGAATAATCACTGTTATCTTGCATTTAAAAAGTAATTAAGGTATTTATGCAGAAAGGCATTTACCAAGAAGCTTTTATTCACTGGTAATTCCTTATAAAAAGGTACAAAATAAAAGTTAGAAACTTTTTAAAAAAAAATGCAGATACAGATATTCACAGAGATAAAAGTTTGCTCATTTGCTGGAGAGATAATACATGTTTAATTGCTAGATCATTAAATAAGAGTAAATATATCAGAAGAGAGAGACTCTTCTGATTTTATCTTACCACCTAAAACAACTACATCTTCCTATTTAATTTTAAATAGAAGATATTGGCAGGAGAACAGGAGTAATAACAGTTTTTCTGAAGAAAGACTGATTAATCCTGACACATCATCAATTTTTCTTTTGCTGTTCACCACCTGGTTCTATGAGTAACTGTAAAATAGCAAAATTCTGAAATAGAACGGTTTAAAAAGTGTCTTTAAACTGATGTGCTGTGAGACTTTTTAGAAAATTGCAGGTTTATTAAAAATTCAGTGCTTTAGAGTAAAAAACACTCAGAGGCTTGGTAATCTAGTATCTGTTAAGAAATAAGCACGTTAAGTAACACTGTCAGAGAAGCATTTACTTAAATATTCATGAATTGGGGTAAAACCTGGACAGGTGCCCACATTTGAATAAGTTGACTTATAACAGTACTTTGTGTAAACCCAAAGCTTAAAATAGTGTGAAGACTCAATGACACTTGAATACAAATATTTACCTGTAAAAATATCTGAAGCTGGCAATTGTTTTATCCAGAAAAAGTGCTACACAGTGAATGAACATGACAGGTGTGGTAGAAAAAGATTTTGATCCTTATGGGATGAAGGGTTGTTTAGAATATGCGTTAGCACTGCTAACAGCATCCTTACATCCATATGGCAAACAGGCGGACAGCATGAACCCAAAAGAGTTAGTGGACAATCTGATGGAGGTTGCAGAGAGTGTGACCTCTACAGAAGTTACAATGTCAAGCTATGAAAAGCTGGCTAAAATTGCAATTCTGCTGAAAGAATCATTCTATACAGTTGTTGAGAAAGCTGATTACCTTGCAATAAGGTTAGACAGTGAAAAAGAGGTGGTTCAGAAAATTGAAGAACACTTCCTTCAATTTGAGAGCGAACACGAGGTCCTCATGACAAAACATTATGAACAGATGTTTCAATTACAGCAAAATGCAAATGTAGAAATTGATTCGCTGAATAGCAAAATACAGTTACTTAATGTATCACTATCTGAAGCCAGGGATGCTAAAGAGCTGTTGTCCAGTGCATACTTTGCAATAAGACGGGATCACGACGAGAAAATGTCACAATTTTCCCGCTGCAAAGGTGAAATAGATGTGCTTAAAACACAACTTGAGGAATGCACACTGGTAAAAGCGGTATTACTCCAACGATGTCTGCTTTTACAAAGTGAATGTCGGACATCACAGGAACGCCTGAAGGCTTGTGAGGAGAAACTGGTCGCAGCATCAAATAAAAGTTCTGACGTGGGGCGAGTTTGTCTGGAACTCAGAGAAGACCGTGGACAGAGTCCAGGTCACCCACAACCACCTCAGAAAGATGTTGTTGCACCTCCACATGTGTGGAGAGAAAAACCTCCAAAAGTCTATTACACACCTCTTGCTTTTAAGCCCATCCAACCACCCTCACCTAAAGTGGTAGGAACAGACCTGAACAGGTCTCCTCCACCAAACGTGCAACAGTGTGCTGTGAATGTGTTCGAGGCATGTTCTCATGCTAAGACGCCCATAGAAGTGTTTCCTGGTGTAAAGGTTAAACCCCACTCCCTAGAAATGGAAGGAAGGCGCGCGTCGCCACCTCCTCCTAAAACAGGCGAGAAAAGGCAGTATTTTCAAACTAACAAACCACGTAATGAAGGTGCACGCTGGGACAAAAAGGCTCCTCTTTCAGAGGATGAACGTGATGATCGTGAATGGGATATGCGTAGGACGCAAAGATATGGGATCCAAGAGGACCCATATTATCAGGGGAAGTCCGAAGAGGAACCCCCAAAAGACGTACCTAACCCTCTCCCACCTCGGACGAAACGAACCGAGGCGATAAAATCACAAAGGTCCCAGGAACAAGGCCCTACACCTCTGAGCTTGGAGGAGACAGAGAAACTACAAAGGTTTGTAGAAACTTTGAAAAACGCTGAAATGGGAATCCAACCAGGAGCACAATGTAGTGATCTGAT
>NC_056514.1:2814777-2817812 GCF_014905685.2 Nematolebias whitei
GGAATCCTTTTGCATGAATGACTGCTTCAATGCGGCGTGGCATGGAGGCAATCAGCCTGTGGCACTGCTGAGGTGTTATGGAGGCCCAGGATGCTTCGATAGCGGCCTTAAGCTCATCCAGAGTGTTGAGTCTTGTGTCTCTCAACTTTCTCTTCACAATATCCCACAGGTTCTCTATGGGGTTCAGGTCAGGAGAGTTGGCAGGCCAATTGAGCACAGTAATACCATGGTCAGTAAACCATTTACCAGTGGTTTTGGCACTGTGAGCAGGTGCCAGGTCGTGCTGAAAAATGAAATCTTCATCTCCATAAAGCTTTTCAGCAGATGGAAGCATGAAGTGCTCCAAAATCTCCTGATAGCTAGCTGCATTGACCCTGCCCTTGATAAAACACAGTGGACCAACACCAGCAGCTGACATGGCACCCCAGACCATCACTGACTGTGGGCGCTTCACACTGGACTTCTGGCATTTTGGCATTTCCTTCTCCCCAGTCTTCCTCCAGACTCTGGCACCTTGATTTCTGAATGACATGCAAAATTTGCTTTCATCTGAAAAAAGTACTTTGGACCACTGAGCAACAGTCCAGTGCTGCTTCTCTGTAGCCCAGGTCAGGCGCTTCTGCCGCTGTTTCTGGTTCAAGAGTGGCTTGACCTGGGGAATGTGGCACCTGTAGCCCATTTCCTGCACACGCCTGTGCACGGTGGCTCTGGATGTTTCTACTCCAGACTCAGTCCACTGCTTCCGCAGGTCCCCCAAGGTCTGGAATCGGCCCTTCTCCACAATCCTCCTCAGGGTCCGGTCACCTCTTCTCGTTGTGCAGCGTTTTCTGCCACACTTTTCCCTTCCCACAGACTTCCCACTGAGGTGCCTTGATACAGCACTCTGGGAACAGCCTATTGGTTCAGCAATTTCTTTCTGTGTCTTACCCTCTTGCTTGAGGGTGTCAATGATGGCCTTCTGGACAGCAGTCAGGTCGGCAGTCTTACCCATGATTGTGGTTTTGAGTAATGAACAAGGCTGGGAGTTTTTAAAAGCCTCAGGAATCTTTTGCAGGTGTTTAGAGTTACGTTGTTGATTCAGATGGTTAGGTTAATAGCTTGTTTAGAGAACCTTTTCATGATATGCTAATTTTTTGGGACAGGCATTTTGGGTTTTCATGAGCTGTATGCCATAATCATCAGTATTAAAACAATTAAAGACCTGAAATATTTCAGTTGGTGTGCAATGAATCTGAAATATATGAAAGTTTCATTTTTATCATTACATTATGGAAAATAATGACCTTTATCACAATATGCTAATTTTTTTAGAAGGACCTGTATGCTCAATTTCCTTTTTCCAGCCACTTATTGCTACTTGTCCCAACTATTTTGGGATTTGTTGATGCTGTGAAATTTTGAATCAACAAAATTTTCCTTTAAAATGTTACATTTACTCAGATTAAACTTTTGATCTGTCAAATATGTTATATTACGAATAAAATATTGACATTTGCCGTCTCCACATCATTGCATTCAGTTTTTATTCACAATTTGTTTAGTGTCCCAACTTTTTTGGAATCTGGTTTGTATATATATATATATATATATATATATATATATATATATATATATGTGTGTATATATATATGTGTGTATATGTGTGTATTTATTATGTACACAGGGTCCCAGTTACATCCAACAATAAAATGTAAATAAAATAAAAAAAAAAACAGTAATAAGATCTAAGATATGAACTAAGAAAAACATCAGCTAAATAAAAAAAAGGTAAATGGACTGTACTTGTATATCACCTTTCTATCTGATGGAGACACTCAGAGCTCTTTCCACTACAATCTGTGCCTCATTCACCCATTCATACAGCACTCTACTAGATCTCTACAAAAATAATTGAACAAATCATTCTAATGAGACAAATCAGAGCTTTATCACATTCATACACTGATGGGACACACATCGGAGGCTATGAGGGGTTCAGTGTCTTGCACAGGGACACTTCGACATGTGACTGCTGGTGGATTCAAACCCCCAACTCTCGCCTTGGAGGACGACTGCTCTAACCACTCACCCACAGTTGCCCCTAAATAATACACTAAGCACTAATAGCATAAAAGCAATGCTTCGAATAGCAGCACGAACATGAGTCTGTGTGAGCAGATGAGCATGCATTTTTCAATTCAATTCAGTTTATTTATATAGCGCCAAATCACAACAAAGTTGTCTCAGGGCACTTTACAGGAACATTCACATACTTAAAAGCCAATTAGTAAATTTCTCTATCTAAGGAATCCAGCAGACAAGTTGAATCTTGACTTAGATGCAGTCTCCCATCCTGAGCAAGCACAGTGGCAACAGTGAAAGAAAAACTCCCTTTTAAAAGGAAGAAACCTCCAGCAGAACCAGGATCAGGACAAGAGGTCATCTGCTTTGACCGGCAGGTTGAGAGGACAGGAAGGAGAGACAGACGAACACAGAATGGTAGGTCCAGGTGTATCTGAAAGACAAAAAAAAAAAAAACACATGTTAAGGATAGAAAAAATAATTACAAATACAAAACGGGTTGAGCAGAGTAAGTAAAGACAGCAGCAGAGTGAAAAGTGTGGTCAGTTTGCCGACCCTAACTATAGGATTTAGCAAAAAGGAAAGTCTTAAGTCTAGTTTTAAAACTGGATAATGTGTCAGACACGGACAGAGATTGGCAGTTGGTTCCACAAGAGAGGAGCCTGATAACTGAAAGATCTGCCTCCCATTCTGGTTTTGTAAATTCTAGGAACCACAAGTAAACCTGCAGCCTGAGAGTAAAGTGCTCTGTTAGGAAAATATGGAACAATAAGATCTGTAATATAAGATGGAGCTAGGTTGTTGAGAGCTTTGCAGGTTAGAAGTAAGATTTTGAATTTGATTCTGGATTTGACAGGGAGCCAATGGAGAGAAGCTAAAACTGGAGAGATATGATCTCTCCCAGTAGCTCCAGTTAAGACTCTGGCAGCAGCATTTTGGATCAACTGAAGACGTTTTAAAGAAGTATTTGGACA
>NC_056514.1:2817912-2820467 GCF_014905685.2 Nematolebias whitei
ATATATACAAACCATAAAATATATCCAAAGCAAGAAAAGTATGAGGTTAAAATAACAACACTGAAGTTGTTTTTACTTTACTTATTATTTATTTCATTTTCAGAAATTTACAGTTCATGCAATGACAGTCAAATTTAAGACTTATGCTTGGGAGAAATAGTCTGCAGCAGATTTCTTGTGTTATCACTTAATTTTAAATTCATAAAAATGAAAAACAATCTGAAAACAAAACAAAAAAACATTGGTGAATGCTCTGGTCTGGTCTAAGCAAAGCAAAAAAAGAAAAAAACAGGTCTGAAAGAGAGGATGCACTGGTCCAACAACGTTACAATGTAAGGCCAGTAAACCACCTTTGAGTTTAAAACTTGTTTTTAGCGTCGTCGTAAATGAAGCATTATCGATCTGTTGTAAATTAAATTAATAAAAATGCCCCACTAACAAAGCCTTTGAATCTTTTAGGTTTTTCAAAGTTCTGCAGTCATATGCTTTTATCAATGACCTGCCTCCAGTGCACACAGTCAGCTGAGGTCACACCAAACCAAAACATTACGACTACCTCCAGTTACAGCATTAAGTAACAGAAAGCACGAGCCAACAGATATGCAACATCTTAGTGAAAAACAAAACAATCAGATAGTTGAAGCCACTGCGACTCATCTCCTGCTGAATGAAAGATGTTAAAAGAACGACGTGTCTGAAGAAAAGGCCCCGGCCAGTCTGAACTCATCCTTCATGAGCACACAGAAGAGCCTCTGGGGCAGAGCCTTGGAGTACGGCGCTGGTCGGGGAACACACGTCCGCAGCAGAATTTCTCGGCCCGCCGGAGGTGGGAAGTCTGGGACTTTTCTACTTTCACCAGTCGACTTCCTGTCAGGCTCCAAATCTTCATCCAGAGGGGACAGAAGAGCCACCTGAGGATCAAAACCAAGTCCAATGTGTCAAACTAAAAACAGGAGAGGAAGATTTCTGTCTGCAGTTTGAAAATGAGCAGAAAGTGAATTTGATTTTAAAAAGGTAAATCTGGAACTCCTTCACATCACCATGAAAAGAAGTGAACTCTTTAATGGTTTTAGTTCGTCAGCTGCTGTTTTACCCCGTCTTCAATTTTGTCTCCAGCAAGTTAATTGAACTGTTCATATTCAGAATGAGTGATCCCAGCATAAACTGCTTGTGTTGATTAAAATCAAATCAAAGGATAAATAAAAGCTACATTCAAAGCCCTTCCACTCATGTTGACTACAGTACCACATGTTTACATACACAGAGCCACATTTTTATAATCATAAAATCATTCAACTCTGATCTATACCATAAAATAAATTGTGGTCAGACCTGAAAATGGGGCCTACAAACCTGACTCGAGTCGACCAGTTCTGTCAGGAGGAAAGGGACAAAAATACAACAAACCATTGGGAGAAGCTTGAGGAAGAAAACCCAAAATGACCCGAGTCGGACAGTTTACAGGTAAAGATACCAAATACTAAAAATATGAATGAAAACTTGTGACTTTAATGAATATAATCAAAACTTCTCACAGCATTTGGAAATTTAACACATAGAAACTATCAAAATTTGTTCTTGTGAGCAACTCCAGAAAAATTTCAGGGTTTTAAAGTATACAATTAATAATTGGTACAATGCAAAGGTCAAAGTAAAAGTTTACAAGACAGTGGTGAGACCAGCTCTGTTGTATGGTCTGGAGACAGAGACATGGACAAAAAGACAGGAGACAGAACTGGAAGTGGCAGACATGAATATGTTGAGGTTCTTCCTAGGAGTGACAAGGATGTTTAAGGATGGTGCCCTCTGGTGGCTGGTTCCCATTCTTACACTCCCTGGTTTCTCTGCTAATTGTCTCGTCTCCACCTTCGTGTCCTGCCAGGTGTGTGTGATTGTTAGTCTGTGTGTGCATGTATACAAGTCTGTGTCTTTGTAAAACAAATCTTGACAGTATGCTCAGAACACGAAAAGAACCCAGTGGGCAGTTGATTAGAACCCATCACGGGGTTTAAGGAGCTGCTTGGACCGCCCGGTGGGAGAGAGAAGCAGAGCGCGCTCAGGAGGAAGCTACCGTTGGGGCGGGTTCCAGACCGAACCCATCTGGAGACGGATGCACTGCTATGACTGACCATAGTGGACAAAAGAAGGACGAACAGACCCACGCGTGATCATATGACCTTATGGGCGGCTGTGGCTGAGTGGTTAAAGCAGTCATCCCCCAATGCGAGAGCTGGGGGTTCGAATCCACCAGCAGTCACAATCCGAAGTGTCCCTGGGCAAGACACTGAACCCCTCGTTGCCTCTGATGTGTGTCCCATCAGTGTATGAATGTGATAAATCACTGATTAATCTCTTTAGAATGATTTGTTCAATTATCTTTGTAGAGATCTAGTATAGAGCTGTATGAATGGGTAAATGAGGCACAGATTGTTGTGTAAAGAGCTTTGAGTATCTTGATTAGATAGAAAGGTGCTGTATAAGTACAGTCCATTTACCATTTACCATATGACACACACGCGCGATCATATGACACACGCACGCGATCATATGACACA
>NC_056514.1:2820477-2820744 GCF_014905685.2 Nematolebias whitei
ACACACACGCGCGATCATATGACACACGCACGCGATCATATGACACACGCACGCGATCATATGACACACACGCGATCATATGAAACACACGCGATCATATGAAACACACGCGATCATATGACACACGCGATCATATGACACACGCGATCATGACACACTCGATCATATGACACAAGCACGTGATCATATGACACACGCACGTGATCATATGACACACGCACGATCATATGACACACACGCGCGATCATATGACACACACGCGCGATC
>NC_056514.1:2820844-2827672 GCF_014905685.2 Nematolebias whitei
CGATCATATGACACACACGCGCGATCATATGACACACACGCGCGATCATGACACACGCGCGATCATATGACACATGCGATCATATGACACGCGTGCGATCATATGACACACGCGTGCGATCATATGACACACACGCGCAATCATATGACACACGCATGCGATCATATGACACACGCATGCGATCATATGACAAACACACGCGATCATATGACACACGCGACCATATGACACACGTGATCATATGACACACACGTGATCATATGACACACACGTGATCATATGACACACGCGCGATCATATGACACGCGCGATCATATGAAACACACGCGATCATATGAAACACACGCGATCATATGACACACGCGATCATGACACACGCGCGATCATATGAAACACACGCGATCATATGACACACACGATCATATGACACACGCACGATCATATGACACACGCGCGATCATGACACATGCACGCACACGCAAAACGAGCCGCGCGAGTGTGAATGGGCAACGCGGCGCGAGTGAAAGAGATTTAAGGAAAAACCCTCAAAATGAAGTGAAAACGTCAGTTTCTTTGTTTTTTCTGATCCTGCTTCAGTTTCAAATGAAAACTAATCCCAAACAGAAATTTGAAGTCAAAGACAAAACTTTCTTATTGATTTTATTACACTACATAATTAATAATCACCTTCATGTTCAAAAGTTCAGACTTTAAGCTCTAGTCTTATAAATAAGCTCCTCCTTAAAAGGCTGCTGAAGTAGTTCATTAAAATAAGATGTTGATAATAATCTTGACATCTTGAAAATAAGATGTTGAGATGATTAATCTAAGACTAAAATAATTATCCATGCTGCTGATCACGGACATCTACACCTCCAGATGCAGGAAGAGGGCCACCTGCATCATGAAGGACCCCACCCACCCAGCACACACACTTTTTGCCCCACTGCCCTCAGGAAGGAGGTTGAGGAGCATTAAGTGTAGAACCTCTAGACTGAGGAACAGCTTCTACCCTGAGGCTGTTAGACTCATGAATCTCTAACTAGAATAATCACTGTGAAGAATCACATCATGTTGCTGCTGATCTGTTTCATGTTACTGCTGATCTGTTTCAATGTTGATGTGTTCATGCGTGCACATCTGCTCACAGACTCATGTTCATGTTTGTGCTGATGTTCAATGTTTTATGTTATGAGTGCTTAGTGTATATTTAGTTGATGTTTTTCTTAGTTCATATCTTAGATGTTATTACTGTTTTTCTTATACATTTTATTGTTGATGTAACTGGGACCCTGTGTACATAATTTCGCTCCACCACATGTACCACATGAGGTGCGAATGACAATAAAGAAACTTTGACTCTGATCTATTTCATGTTGCTGTGCTCATTCGTCCTCATCTGCTCACGTGTGTTTGTGCTGCTCTTGTTGGCACATTGTTTCAGTTTAGCAGATTTACTTCATGTCTTGAGGGCAGCACGGTGGCGCAACTGGTAGAGCTGCTGCCTCTCAGCAAGCAGGTCCTTGGTTCAAACCCCGGTCCAGGGGCCTTTCTGGGTGGAGTTTGCATGTTCTCTCCGTGCATGCGTGGGTTTTCTCCGGGTGCTCCAGTTTCCTCCCACAGTCCAAAAACATGCATGTTAGGCTGATTGGTAACTCTAAATTGTCTCTAGGTGAGAGAAAGAGTGGTTGTTTGTCTCGTTTGTCTCTATGTGTCCCTGTGATGGACTGGCAACCCGTCCAGGGTGTCCCCCGCCCCTCGCACAGTGATTGCTGGACATGGGCACCGGCGACCCCCGTGACCCAAAATGGAATAAGCGGGTAAAGAACATGGATGGATGGATGGACTTCATGTCTTGGATCTTATCACTGTTTTTCTTTACAAGTTGTACTTTTGTTGATGTAGCTGAGACCCTGTGTACATAGTTTCATTCCACCTCATGCACCACATGTGATGTGAATGACAATAAAGAACCTTGACCTAAAAAAGTAATTAACTGATCAAAGCATTTAGTATTTGATTATTTTATACAGACAAAAATATAAAAGTTATGTACAAGTTGTGGTATTAGACTGAAATGAATTAAAAAACATGAATATAAATAACATGATTCCATAATAACAGATTCAGAGATTTTTTAATGAGCAGCACTTGTGCCACACTGTGGACAAAACAAATGACTGTTTATTCAAGATGATTGTGGAAATCAAATCAGAACTCTTAACAGAGACAACAGGAATAATGTGTTTAAATGTAAGTTCAAATGAGACAGTTTATGCACAAGCTTTGTATTTTTATTCTATTGTACCTGCCTGGGCCTGCTGTGCTTTAGCATTTACTCTAACATACAGTATTTATTAACATTACACACTGTAAGTATTAGTTTCAGGTTTTTTTTAATAAACACTGTTTATTCTACTACTCTCTGAATCTGTTATTATGGAATCGTGTTATTTATATTCATGTTTTTTAATTCATTTCAGTCTAATACCACAACTTGTACATAAGTTTTATATTTTTGTCTGTATAAAATAATTAAACACTAAATGCTCTGATCAGTTAATTACTTTTTTAGGTCAAGGTGTCTTTATTGTCATTCACGTCACATGTGGTACATGAGGTGGAATGAACCTATGTACACAGGGTCCCAGCTACTCCAACAAAAGTACAACTTGTAAAGAAAAACAGTGATAAGATCCAAGACATGAAGTAAATCTGCTAAACTGAAACAATGTGCCAACAAGAGCAGCACAAACACACGTGAGCAGATGAGGACGAATGAACACAGCAACATGAAACAGATCAGCAGCATGAGATCAGCAGCATGGATAATTATTTTAATCTTAGATTAATCAACATCTTATTTTCAAGATGTCAAGATTATAATCAACATCTTATTTTAATGAACTACTTCAGCAGCCTTTTAAGGAGGAGCTTATTTATAAGACTAGAGCTTAAAGTCTGAACTTTTGAACAAGAAGGTGATTATTAATTATTTAGTGTAATAAAATCAATAAGAAAGTTTTGTCTTTGACTTCAAATTTCTGTTTGGGATTAGTTTTCATTTGAAACTGAAGCAGGATCAGAAAAAACAAAGAAACGGACGTTTTCACTTCATTTTGAGGGTTTTTCCTTAAATCTCTTTCACTCGCGCCGCGCTGCCCATTCACACTCGCGCGGCTCGTTTGGTCGCGCGCGTCTGTACCTCCTTCTTTTGTCGCCTATGGCCCGTAAGTAGCAGCCACAGAATGGAGAGAGAGCGAGTCGCAGAACTGGTGAGCAGGAGAAAAAGGCTCTGTTATTTGGAGATGGTTCAGATTTAATTTGTCAGATGTGCAACAGAAAAATGCAGAAAATAAGTTCCGATGAAAATGTTCGAGCACAACGAACCTTTCTCACAGTTTAAAGCAGCGCAACAATGGAGTATGAAGCGTGTGTCAAACTTGGTGCTGCAGCTCCGGCTGTGAAGTTTCCTTCCCTGAGACAAACCACGACACAAAACTCTTTTACCTGTGCTGTGCCTTATGAGCGGTGACGTGAATGAAACCGCGTCTTATCATATCGCTACAGACGCCGTCCTTAGCGGCTAACAAGACGGCTGTTAGTCGCTAAGGACGGCGTCTGTAGCGATATGATAAGACGCGGTTTCATTAATGTGCCGCTGCCTCCTCACACTGTAAGACGTGAAAGTCTGTGGACAGTAGTTCTTTTTCTGCCCGTCTGCACAGCAGCCCCTCACTGCTGCAGTTCACACACACCAACAGTGACGGCCGTGCAGCTGTGGAGGATTATTATTTAATATATGTAAAAAAAGGTCTAAAAACAAACTTTAAAATATGTGAATACTTTATTTTTAGACATTTATTTTGTACAGTTATAGCTGTTAATAAATGTGCCTGTGTGACAACTGGGACAAAGCTTTGACTCAGAAATATTTTTTTTATTATTTTATGGAAAGAAAAACATATTGAGATATATATCATATATTGCCATTTTTCTTAAAATATTGATATTAATTTTGGTTCATATGGCCCAGCCCTACAGTCAACCAAAAACTGTCCAAAGGCAGATCAGCAAGGCTTAGCTTTAAAACACGATCTTGTCTCAGTTCGGTTTGTTCCTCCTGCTTCTGCAAAGTCTGGTCCTTCTAAGAACTGATGCTCAGCTGTATCAGTCCCTATCCCAGAATTTTGTCTAGGGTCCAGTTCACCACCACCCTCCTCACCATCATCCTGATTATTGTCACACCTACTGGCAAGGAACATAACGTTGGTTACGTACTGTAACCCCAGATTCTATGAGTATAAGCGTAGCCCTTTAAGGCCTTCGCTTTAGTGGGTTTATCCCGTTATGCAGAGCATAAGCACTGAAAAAAATTAGTCCACGCCCACCTGCTGTGTGGGCCCCACCCGGTCCGTATAAATTACGTTAAGAGCGGGAAATCGGCTCCCAAAATAGCTTTTTCTTCAGCCATTTAGGAGCCAGTGAGGCCCGACGCTTAAAGGGCTACGCTTATACTCATAGAATCTGGGGTTACAGTACGTAACCAACGTTCTATGTCGTATAAGCTTCGCCCTTTAAGGCCTTCGCTTTAGTGGGTAAAGGGCGAAGCCGATGTGGTCCTCGCCTCACTGGGTCCATTCGAACACAGTAAGAAGCGGAAGCTTGCCCAAAAAACGTCTTGTCACTCAGCTCCCCGTGTGCATAACTACGCATCGCGTAATTATGTGACATGCACAGACGCATGTTGAGTAACTATGCGTTCTGACAAGCATGAATGCCCCGGAAAACTTTCAACGGGAAGAAGAAGTTGAAAAGAGGGGGGGTGGGGGGGGGGCATGAACCAACTGGTTCATGGCTGAACAGTATAACAGATTAATGTCCATGAATTGATTGGTAACAATAATCATGAACTGATTAGTGACAATAAAACCAAAATCACAGACACGACTTGTGACTGATAACAACATCTCACACTGTAATGCATGCAGACAGAAGTGAGCTTAAACAGAGTTCCATGAGAACAACAATATTCATTCTGTTAGAGCACCAAGGACAGAATGTGTCATGGAACGAGCCGTTACATCACGTAGGTAAAAGCGAATAAATGAGCAGGGTGTTGACCATGCAGCCGCAGTGCAAATGTCCTGCATTGACATACCATTATGCAGAGCAGTCGAAGATGCGATACCCCTGGTCGAGTGTGCTTAGAGGTTGACAGGAGGCCCTAAAACTGATGCTCTGTAGGCTTCAGAAAAGGCCTCACATAGCCAGTGTGACAAGTGCTGGATGGATAACGGCGACCTGCAGAAGCATCTCTATAATGCACAAACAATTGTTGAGTTTGAAACGCATTGCAGCTGTGCGCGTTACGTAACACGTCAACGCCCGCACCGGGCAGAGAAGATGAAAAGATGCTTCCCCTTCTGATCTGTGGGGGGGAAAAGACCCCTCCAACGATATCACTCTTGATTTAAAAGAGCTCGTGATGTTTTAGGCATAAAAGCTGGGTTGGTCTTAAATCAGCTGAGCTGCCCGTCAGCCTAAATTCTAAGGCATGACGAAGCAACAGAGAGGGCAGATAATTACTTACCCTCTTAGCGGGTGTTAAAACCAGCAACAGGGCTGTTTAAAGAGACAAGAATTTAAATGAAACCTGATCCAGAGGCTCAATTGGAACTTTGATCAGGGCTCGCAGGACCAGCGTTAAATCCCACTGTGGAGCAAGTGGACGTGAAGCAGGCCTGTGTCTCTGAACATCTTTTAGAAAAACGCTTCATCAGCGGGTGATTAAAAGCTGTTCTGTCTCCGAAACCTTCGTGGCAGGAATAGATGACTGCAACGTACGTTAAAGCGTACTGAAAGCCAACTCCCTATCCATCAGCTGTTGTAGAAAAACAACACGCCGCCTAAAAGGCATGAGGTGGCCTCTAAACCTTCTCTGTACACCAGCGCTGAAAAGCCGTCCCCTTTGATGTGTACAGAACTGTGGTAGATGCAGCACGTGAATCTTGAATTGTGCACACTATCTCCTGAGGGAGACCCATCCTCTAAGTGGGACCGCTCAGCGGTCAGACCCACAGGTGTTGACCTATTTCTGGGTAACTCTTGGTCGCTCCTCCTGCCTGAAGGAGAGCATCCTTCCTCCACGACAGTTCCACGGCGACCCGACAACAGACGTTGCAGGCCTGGGAACCATGGTGCGTTCACACGCCGGGAGCCACCAGGAGAGCTGTCAATCCCTCCTCCTGAACTCGGTTCATGGACCGTAAAAAAAAAACAGAGGAGGTGGGGGAAAAGAAACGCGTAAAAAAGCGTTTTGGGCCACCGGCTGTGAGCAAATGCGTCCCCCCCCAGCGATGGATCGTCTCGCGGGGTCAGGGAAAACCGTAGTTGACACTGAGCGTTCTTCTCGCGTCGCAAACAGGTCCACAGCTGCTTTGCCAACTTCTGCTGCGTCTGAAAACATCAGATCTGGATGGAGGATCCGGTCCACGTAACGTGGGCCGCCCCTGGACGTCACATCTGCCCCTCTGTTTAGAACACCGGATATGTAAACCGCTCTAATAAAGAGCAGGTTTTGATGAACCCAACTCAGTAGCTTTCGCACAATGTGTAACATCTGGGCTGAACGCACACCCTTGATGGTTATGTACGCAGCAGTCATCATGTTGTCTGTGTGAATCAACACGTGTTGATTCTGTAGCACAGGAGCAAAGTGTTGAATCACATTCAGTACTGTGCGACACTCCAAAACATTGATGTGGGCTGATGTGTAGTGGGGCCACAGCGCCCCTACTGCTTGAGATAGGCATGTCCCCCCCCCCC
>NC_056514.1:2827772-2831004 GCF_014905685.2 Nematolebias whitei
TATCTACAAACTGGATTCCAAAAAAGTTGGGACACTAAACAAATTGTGAATAAAAACTGAATGCAATGATGTGGAGATGGCAAATGTCAATATTTTATTTGTAATATAACATAGATGACAGATCAAAAGTTTAATCTGAGTAAATGTAACATTTTAAAGGAAAAATTTGTTGATTCAAAATTTCACATTGTCAACAAATCCCAAAAAAGTTGGGACAAGTAGCAGTAAGTGGCTGGAAAAAGGAAATTGAGCATATAGCAAACAGCTGGAAGACCAATTAACACTAATTAGGTCAATTGACAACATGATTGGGTATAAAAAGAGCTTCTCAGAGTGTCAGTGTCTCTCAGAAGCCAAGATGGTAAGAGAATCACCAATTCCACCATTGTTGCGCAGAAAGATAGTGCAACAACACCAGAATGGTGTTACCCAGCGTAAAATAGCAGACTTTTAAGTTATCATCATCAACCGTGCATAACATCATCAAAAGATTCAGAGAATCTGGAACAATCGCTGTGCGTAAGGGTCAAGGCCGTAAAACTCTACTGGATGCTCGTGATCTCCGGGCCCTTAAATGTCACTGCACCTCAAACAGAAATGCCACTGTCAAGGAAATAACAGAATGGGCTCAGGAATACTTCCAGAAAGCATTGTCAGTGAACACAATCCACTGTGCCATCTGCCGTTGCCAGCTGAAACTCTACAGTGCAAAGAAGAAGCCATTTCTAAGCAAGCTCCACAAGCTCAGACGTTTGCACTGGGCCAAGGGTCATTTAAAGTGGAGTGTGGCAAAATAGAAGACTGTTCTGTGGTCAGATGAGTCACGATTTGAAGTTCTTTATGGAACACTGGGACGCCATGTCATCCGGACCAGAGAGGACAAGGAGAGCCCAAGTAGTTATCAACGCTCCGTTCAGAAGCCTGCATCACTGATGGTATGGGGTTGCATGAGCGCTTGTGGCATGGGCAGCTTGCATGTCTGGAAAGGCACCATTAATGCAGAGAACTATGTTCAGGTTCTAGAACAACATATGCTCCCATCTAGACGTCATCTCTTTCAGGGAAGACCCTGCATTTTTCAACACGATAATGCCAGACCACATTCTGCAGCAATCACAACATCATGGCTACGTAGGAGAAGGATCCGGGTACTGAAATGGCCAGCCTGCAGTCCAGATCTTTCACCTATAGAGAACATTTGGTGCATCATAAAGAGGAAGGTGCCACAAAGAAGGCCCAAGACGATTGAACAGTTAGAGGCCTGTATTAGACATGAATGGGAGAGCATTCCTATTTCTAAACTTGAGAAACTGGTCTCCTCTGTCCCCAGACGTCTGTTGAGTGTTGTAAGAAGAAGGGGGGATGCCACACAGTGGTAAAAATGGACTTGTCCCAACTTTTTGGGATTTGTTGACGCCATGAAATTTGGAAACAACAGATTTTTCTCTTAAAATGATACATTCTCTCAGTTTAAACTTTTGATCTGTGATTTGTGTTCTGTTCTGAATAAAATATTAGATGTTGGCACCTCCACATCATTGCATTCAGTTTTTATTCACAATTTGTTTAGTGTCCCAACTTTTTGGGAATCCAGTTTGTATCTATCTATATATATATATATATATATATATATATATATATAACAGTGCCTTGCGAAAGTATTCGGCCCCCTTGAACTTTTCAACCTTTTGCCACATTTCAGGCTTCAAACATAAAGATATAAAATGTAAATTTTTTTTGAAGAATCAACAACAAGTAGGACACAATCGTTAAGTGGAATGAAATTTATTGGATGTGGCAAACTTTTTTAACAAATAAAAAACTGAAAAGTGGGGCGTGCAATATTATTGGGCCCCCTGCCTCTTGCTGCAGTTCCAGCTGCAAGTCTCTTGGGGTTTGTCTCCATCAGGTTTGCACATGGAGACACTGAAATTCTTGACCATTCTTCTTTGCAAAACAGCTGGAGCTCAGTGAGGTTGGATGGAGAGCGTTTGTGAACAGCAGTCTTCAGCTCTTTCCACAGATTCTCGATTGGATTCAGGTCTGGACTTTGACTTGGCCATTCCAACACCTGGATATGTTTATTTGTGAACCACTCCATTGTAGATTTGGCTTTATGTTTTGGATCATTGTCTTGTTGTAAGATAAATCTCCGTCCCAGTCTCAGGTCTCTTGCAGACTCAGGTTTTCTTCCATAAGGGTCCTGTATTTGGCTCCATCCATCTTCCATCAATTCTGACCATCTTCCCTGTCCCTGCTGATGAAAAGCAGGCCCAAACCATGATGCTGCCACCACCATGTTTGACAGTGGGGATGATGTGTTCAGGGTGATGAGCTGTGTTGCTTTTACTCCAAACATATCGTTTTGCATTGTGGCCAAACAGTTGGATTCTGGTTTCATGTGACCAGAGCACCTTCTTCCACATGTTTGGTGTTTCCCAGGTGACAAACTTTAAACAACACTTTTTATGGATATCTTTGAGAAATGGCTTTCTTCTTGCCACTCTTCCATAAAGGCCAGATTTGTGCAGTGTACGACTGATTGTTGTCCTATGGACAGACTCTCCCACCTCAGCTGTAGATCTCTGTAGTTCATCCAGAGTGATCATGGGCCTCTTGGCTGCATCTCTGATCAGTCTTCTCCTTGTTCCAGATGAAAGTTTAGAGGGACGGCCGGGTCTTGGTAGATTTGCAGTGGTCTGATACTCCTTCCATTTCAATATGATTGCTTGCACAGTGCTCCTTGGGATGTTTAAAGCTTGGAAAATCTTTTTGGTATCCAAATCCGGCTTTAAACTTCTCCACAACAGTATCTCGGACCTGCCTGGTGTGTGTTCCTTGGTCTTCATGATGCTATCTGAGCTTTGAACAGAACCCTGGGACTATCACAGAGCAGGTGTATTTATACGGAGACTTGATTACACACAGGTGGATTCTATTTATCATCATCAGTCATTTGGGACAACACTGGATCATTCATAGATCCTCACTGAACTTCTGGAGAGAGTTTGCTGCACTGAAAGTAAAAGGGCCCAATAATATTGCACGCCCCACTTTTCAGTTTTTTATTTGTTAAAAAAGTTTGACACATCCAATAAATTTCATTCCACTTCACGATTGTGTCCCACTTGTTGTTGATTCTTCACAAAAAGTAAAAATTTTATATCTTTATGTTGGAAGCCTGAAATGTGGCAAAAGGTTGAAAAGTTCAAGGGGGATGAATACTTTCACA
>NC_056514.1:2831104-2835626 GCF_014905685.2 Nematolebias whitei
TATATATATATATATATATATATATACTGTAGATAGAGAGAGAGATATATAGTTCTATATAGTTTTTAATTTCCACCCCTTTATTCCAAAATTGAACATTTGACTGACAGCAATTCACACAAAAAACAGGTTGCTATTTGACTATTCTGTTTGTAAAATATTGAATAATAAAAAATAAAAGTTAGTCAAATATCTTAAAAAAATAAATGTACACAAAAATATATACAAATGTATCTTTATTCCTGCACAATATGTAGTTACTTTGTAAAATGTGTCATTGAGGGAAGAGTGTAACCTGGATTAAAAGTGTGGATTATTGTATTGAAGCCTTCGTCTTCAACCATGAACAGAGGCCTCATGTCAGTGACGATCATGTTCAGGATGTTTCAGTGAAGACAGCTGCTGCTGTGGTGTCCATGATGTCTGTCCATCATGAAGGATGTTGTTGTTTGTTGTTGTTTTCTGGAATGAGACAGTAAATATGTATTATAGCATAATTTACAGCAACTCAAGAAATGCCTTGTTTCACTTACAGTGTTAGGTTCAGGCAAAAGTAGCTAAAAGAGCAATTAAACACACACACACACACACATAAAATGCTATATATTAAATATGTTATATATTCTATTCATATATAAAGTTCTAGAACTGTGCCGCTCCAGGTGGCTGCATGTTGGAGCAGCTCTGTTACTTTCATTCTGAGATTTTGCTTTTGGAAACTTTAATTCCTCTTTTTCTGGATGTAAATCACAGTTTTTAGATGGTTGTTTCCTCTGGTATCAGATGCTGTGCAGCTGGAAGGATTTTTACCGAAACTTTTTTACTTTTGGACATTTGTTATGATGCGTAACCATGGCAACAAGGCAGTTTTCTACAACCAGCAGCTGATTAACATCTCAAAAGCTCAAATAATATCTCAACTACAGCCCCAAATCTCAAATGAGTTGAAAAGGATGTTCTGTGGATGCATTCTCATCTACCTGCCAGCTGTGCTCGAGTGCCTGACCACTGAGATCCTGGAACTAGCAGAAAACACGGCTCATGACAGCGCAAGGACAGGATCGTCCCTCGTCACCTACAGTTGTCTGTCTGCAGCAACGAGGAGCTCGGCAGACTGCTGGGAGGAGTGACCATTGCTCTGGGAGGAGTTCTGCTCAGCATTCAGGTGGTCCTACAGCCCGGGGGAACTGAGAGGCCAGCTGAGTCTGGGTGGATGGATCGAACGGCATCTGCAGCCAGTTTCTTAGGATCCACTGTGGGATGGACCTTTACAAGAGATCCTTCCTGTCTACAGCCATCAGTATCTATAACATCTCTTAATGAAATGAGGATAACGAGTTACAACAACAAATAATTTCCCTGTGGGATTAATAAAGTATTTTTGAATTGAATTTGAATTAAATTTGAATTGAAATACTTAATTACACACATTTGAGTAGATGTAATAAATTACTTTAATTCCTGTTTAAATGCAATTCATCCTGCCATACCTGCAGTGTCTTCAGACTTTGGCAGCAAATTAAAAGTTGAAGCTTAATCATTAAATTATTATCTTTGTGTTAGATTCATTTATAAATCACATTTAAACACTGCTTGTACCAATTAAATTAAATAAAAAGTAACACACACGTTCTCTATCACCGTTATTAATCAGATAAACAAGCAGCAGCTTCAGCTGCAGAGAGACTGACGTTACGTTTTCTCTCTTGGAAACAGAACAAATGTTGAATATTGTACAGACTCGCCTGCAACACATGACGAGTTGTATCAGCTGCTGCTCCATTTTCCTCCTCATGACTCTGACATGTTTACGTTTCATCTCCGTGGTTCTCCCGTGTCGTGTCGTCACTTTTCAAAGCTGCATGTTGCGCAGTTTTTATCTTTGTGGAGAGCTCCCACACTTTGGAGGATTTGGGTCAGTTTTCGCTGCGTTGATCATTTGTAAAATTTACTTATTTTCCTTTGAAAACAGCCTCTGCTCTGCTTCCTCCTCCCCCCTCGCTCTGTTCAACTCGTGCTGCAGAGTTTTTTTTTTTTCAAACTTTATTCAGTCAGTCAGCATTGACAATGAACTGCAGGTGAACGAAACGGCTCCGCAGCGCCGTGAAAGACGCATAATTGCGCGACACAACGAATCGATAATGTAATTTGTTGCCAACGCTTTTAATAATCGATTTTTATCGATTTTATCGATTCGTTGTTGCAGCCCTACATATAGATATGTATATATATGTATATATATATATATATATATATACATACACACATCTATATCTATATATATCTATATTTGTATATGTTTATATGTGTGTGTGTTTTGTAGATGTATGTGTGTGTATATGTGTATATATTTGTGTGTATGTAGATGTGTGTGTGTGCCTTTAATCTAAACATGTTAATAGTTAAGCAAGTAAACAACGTAAATAAAAACATGAAAATAAATGTATAAAAACAAGTTTTCTGAGTGAATTATAAGAAAAGAGTGTTTCTCCTGCGATTATCTAGTTTCAGATCATTTTTTCACTCATTTATGTCTAATTTCTTTTTGCTTTATTTTCTTCTAACAGAAACAAAAGAGAACACGACATCAGTTGAAAAAAACATCCAGCAAGCTGTGAGTCAAGCCAACAAGCTGCTGCACTGTGTCAACTACGACTACAAGAAGTTAGAGGTGAGTGATTGTTAAAGGGATAGTTCAGATTTTTCAACACATGTTCTGTGGATAGGTTACCTGTTGTAAAAAGCTTTTTGAAGACACAAGTTTGGAGAAAATTCCGACTGGACGGGCAAGCTAACAGCTACTCTGAGCGTGGATAAGATCAAATTAAGTCCCTGCCACCTTATAAACCTTTACATTGTCACCATATTCACAGTGAATTGGTCAGGCATATTCAGGCAGCCCACAGGCCAGATAAGACCCTTTATAAAAACATTTTGGCCCTCACAAAACTGACAAAATCCCATCCTGATTAGTTTGAATATAAAGCAAAAAAAAACTGTAAATAAAATTACTTCTATACCTTGAGCCTCACATTGAGCTTTTGTCATTGAATTAGTGTTGTAGTCAAGACCACCCAACCCGAGACCAAGTCGAGACCATGACCAGAGTGTACCGAGACAAGACCAAGACTTTTAGGGTCCAAGACCAAGTCGAGACAAAGACCTCAAGTCTTGGAGCTCAATCTTTTCAGATTGTCTTATACTATACTGTCACGACATAGTGACAGTTTTAACAAATATGTTAAAAACACATGTAACTTTTATAAAAATATTTTTATAAAAGTTACATACTGCAACGTCAAGTTTGCTTTTGAATGAATGTATCAGCTTTTATAAAATTTCAAAGCTAGATAACAAAGAAATCAGACATTCAGTGGTTTTTGCACAATGTTTGTCATGTGACCCACTCACACAAAACTTATATTAAACTACTGTACTAGACCTGACAGACGATGCACACTCATTTATTTCTCATTTTAGAGCATTTTCTAATTTTACATAATTCATTTGATCAAAAATCATGGTTTTTGCTGAATAAATAATTAGAAAATGCTTTAACATTAGAAATAAATGATGGTGTCTTGTGTCAGGTCTATTAGAGCAGTTTAACATTAGTTTTGTGTCAATGGGTCAAATTATGTAAAATATATTAATTTTTGTTTCTGAAGAGTGTTTGGTTTGATCATTTGTTGACGGTCCCTAAGCGAACCATTACTTCTCAGAGGAGGGGCAGACTGAGCACAGCTGACTGAAATCAAACTGCCTGCTTCGGATCGAACGAGAGGAACACACCGCTGAAGCCACGGAGCTCGAATGTCCAACATAAAACTAACTTAATTGCAGTAGAGAAATGAGGCTCCAGCAGAGCACAAACAGTTCAGAAACCATTTGAAACGAGAAATAAAAGCTATTTATTAACTGATTAAGTCACGTTTTAGACTGCTTATTGCTAGCGAATCTTTTTTGACCCAAAGTGCAGCCGTGACTGGTTCTGAGCGAGACTTTACAGCAGACAGCCCCTCTCTTCCAGGTACTGCTTACCTGCGCAACAGCTTTTAGTGGTATGCAGTACCGGACCATACCAGCTTACTTTCACCCCCGGTTGCGACGTTACGTTCTGTTGTCTGTATTGTTCTGTTGGTACAGAACCACGTGCGAGTGAAAGGGGGTGGGCGTGACTGCGGTAACAAAAATATGTATTTAGCAATGAGTCGCGTTATCGCTTGGATTTGAATCCGTACGTTTTGCATCAAATAAAAGCAAAGATGTTAACAAATAAACTGGACAATAATCTGGCATTTTAGTATTTTCAGGTTGTGGTCTTGACTGGTCTTGAAATAAAATCCCGAGTCCTCAACGTCCGAGACTAAGACAAGACCAAAACCACATGCGGTCAAGTCCGAGACAAGACCAAGACTATCAAAAAGTGGTCTCGAGACCAAGACCGGTCTCAAGTACTCCAACACTACATTGAACAAATTTAAACCAAAGATCTTACCTGTTAGCCCTCAGAACATGTGTT
>NC_056514.1:2835726-2841438 GCF_014905685.2 Nematolebias whitei
TTTAATAGATGATAGATTCAGGGCCCACAATGTAAACAATTTCAAGTTTTTATTTGTTTATTTTTACATAATTTGGGCTTCCAGCTCATGAAACCCACAAAAACGGGATTTCAAAAAATTAGAATACTGTGAAGAAATCAGCCCAAATGTTGCAGGTCATGAATGAAATGAAGATTTCATTTTTCAGCACGACCTGGCACCTGCTCACAGTGCCAAAACCACTGGTAAATGGTTTACTGACCATGGTATTACTGTGCTCAATTGGCCTGCCAACTCTCCTGACCTGAACCCCATAGAGAACCTGTGGGATATTGTGAAGAGAAAGTTGAGAGACCAAGACCCAACACTCTGGATGAGCTTAAGGCCGCTATCGAAGCATCCTGGGCCTCCATAACACCTCAGCAGTGCCACAGGCTGATTGCCTCCATGCCACGCCGCATTGAAGCAGTCATTCATGCAAAAGGATTCCCGACCAAGTATTGAGTGCATAACTGAACATGATTATTTAAAGGTTGGTGTTTTTTGTATTAAAAACATTTGTCTTTCATTGGTGGGATGAAATATGCTAATTTTTTGGGACAGGCATTTTGGGTTTTCATGAGCTGTATGCCATAATCATCAGTATTAAAACAATTAAAGACCTGAAATATTTCAGATGGTGTGCAATGAATCTGAAATATATGAAAGTTTCATTTTTATCATTACATTATGGAAAATAATGACCTTTATCACAATATGCTAATTTTTTGAAGAGGACCTGTATATATATATATATATATATATATATATATATATATATATTCTAAACAATGTTTCTAAACGCCCTGAAAGAGCGAATAATATCATGGTTTCAGCTCCCTGCCTCATCTGCTCTTTGCCACCTGCAAGTGCTCTTGGCCACGCCCACTCCTCCGCTCTTCACAGTGATCAGCTGCAGCAGGATGTTTATCCTGCAGTAAGGGCTGCACAAAGCTGCAGGAGGAAGCTTTTTCTGCAGCTCTGGGCTGCACAAATGTGCAGCAGGTGCTAAATAATTTAATTTTTTTTTATTTTAAATAAAAATTCTTATTTTGAACAACCGCAATAGAGTGAGTTTGCGGTAAACGAACTTTGAAGTAGCGAGGGACTATTGTATATATTTAACTGACTGAGCTATAGTCATTTGTGTGCTTGTCCCCTTTCACAGAGCAAAAATGGAAAATGGGAAATACCCTTTGTCCGTGCAGGTTGTGAGAACAATAACTTGAAAAATAATTGAGCTACCAACTTACATTATGGTGTGTGGCTGCATCTAGGTGTAAGAAAGGTTACTGTCGAAAATTGGGCTACCACGTCTGCTGCCTTACTAAATTTTACTCGCCAAGCTCTGCAGAGCACACCAACAGCAAGCCAACTCGGTTACATTTGACCCAGTTTGTTTCTGCAGCAACAAAGCCCAAAATCAGTCCTCTAAACTCTTAAACCTACTCATTTTAAAAGCATACTTCTAAGTAGCTGCTAAATTTTCTTACTGCAGCTAAGCAACACATCTAGTACATGAAATCTCTCAGTTCTGGTCAGACCCAGCTTGTTTTCTGCAGGCCTAACCTGCAGCAACAAAGCCCAAAATCAGTCCTCTAAACTCTTCAACCTATGTCATTTTAACAACATATGTATATGTACTGTACAGTAGCTACTGCAAAATTTTATATGGGTACTCACCATACTTGGTCCGGTTCTGATCAGGTGTCTGCAGCCGTGGAGCACCGGACGCTTTTAGAGAGAGCCGGACCTTCAGAGAGCCAGCACAAAACCACACCATGGTCCAGATAGAGTCCATATAATCCAGAGAAATCCAATGAACAAAGTCTGGGTGAGCTCTGGAGAAGATACCGGACCTTCAAACAATGTCTCCCTGCGTGAGAGGCTCCTTGGACGGGCAAACAGCACTCAGATTGACCGAAGAGGCTGGTCCTGTTCTGGTCGGGTACTGATCAGCTCTCTGCAGTCAATGAGTGCTGAGGTCACTGTGAAAGAGGACCCAACTTTTTCATCCGATTCGGATCGGATCAAAACTTTCCTTCCATTTTGGCAGAAAGCACATGGCTGGAAGTAGAGCTGTCATTTCTAACCTGGAGCCCGGCCCCGCCCGATCCAGATTAGGGCCAGGCCATAATAATGTGCCTAATATGCAGACAGGGTCGATGTCGGGCTTTTGATTGCGTCAGCGGACATGCGCGGCTGACGAACCAATTATATGGCAACATGGCTTGCCATACAATCACCAGCCGCACGCGGCCTTTTGCCCGCGCGCTGACCGGCCTTGAAAGAGGTAAAAAGTTCAGTTAAGCTTCAAATGGACTACTGCCAGCGATCCATCAGCCCAAATGAACGTTCATTCAGCCGCTGCACTCAGCGGACGGATTTAATGCACTTTGACGGCCATGAAAGGGCAAACACCCCCTCAGCTCCAATCTTCTGCCCCCTCAGCAGCGTGCGTCAGCCGACCGTTAATAACTATATAAGCAATGAAAGCTTAATTAAAAATGTCGGGGGGGAGGGGTCGGGTTTTGATCTGTAGTTACTGTTAATACTGTTAATTTGTTGGGTCGGGTGGGGTTCGGAAATGATGGCTAAGGGCTGGGGCTGGGTCGGGTCAGATTTTTTGGGCCTGAATGCAACTCTAGCTAGAAGCACTGTTGAATTCTGGGAAGTACACTGTCGCCTTGTGGGTAATAACGTTTTTTGGACTGGCGATACATTGTAGAATTATTGAAAGAAAACTACAAAATGGCAGCACCTGTCCTAATTATTATTCTTTTGTCATTAACTTTTCACAACCACGAGTACAGTGATATTACTATACAGTCCACAATCGTGTAAAAATAAAACAAAAAATGCCCCATGTATAAGTCCGGTACCTTTCTTCATGTTTTCATCCTGCTGACTGCTGCTCAGTTTCATGTGAGCGCTGCGTGGCAGCATCCCTACAAAACAAAGGCTCTCATTGGTTGAGACACGCGATGATACTCATCCATAGCCAATAGTGATCAACTTCCTGCCTCCTGTGACCAAGTGTTTGTGTGTGTGTTCACAGACACTGAGGAAAGGACTTAAAATTTAAGAAAAAACTAGCAGCGCTAACATGTAAAAAAAATTGTTGCTGTTGATCATTGGCTGCGTTAACGCATTAATAACGCTCAGCGACTGGAGACATAGAAGTACCACTTGTTTAAAATCAGTTGGTTGTTGCAGACATCTTGAAGCAAGTTGTCTACTTCAAGATGAACATCCATTGCAGAACATCAGAGTATTTGTTTAAGATTAATCCAGTAATATGAGATATTATGCTAACAGACATACATAAAGTACCTTTGCCTTTCAGCTGCAGTCAGTAATTATTGACTGTGGCGCTCAAACCCCCAGTAATTTTTTTTCCAGATATGGCCCACTTGTAGCTGAAGTTGAATAACCCTGACAGAGGTACTTCAGCTGAAATGTTTTGACATTTTAACAAAAACCCCGGTTGCACTGGAAGTGTTACAGCTAGCTGCTGCTGCTGTCATCACTTGCAAATAAACAAAGAAATCTATGTGAATTGCTGAGTCACAGTGGCTCCTTCGTTGTGAGAGTAGGCTGGACTTGAAGCCCCACATTGCTAATGAGCAGACTCTGGTTCCAAAAACAAAAACATGGCAGCTTCAGTAAACTGGCTCCTGGTGTCTTCAAGTCCCAGCAACAAGTGAAGGCAGGGACACGAGATCCAGTATTCATATATATGTTTTTGTGAACCTACTATTGCTTCTTTTCCATCAATGGATCTGTTGGATATTTTCCTTTTACAGGATTTTATTAACCAGTTGGTGGAAATGGAGAAAGTCATTACCAGAGCTCGGTCGCTCAGGGCCAAGTTTGCTGTTAATGGAGAGGATCATGGAGAAGCCACAGATGAGCTTGAAAAGTAAGTTGCCCATCGTTTTTACTTATATTACAGTTATAAAGAAAAATTGTTCTGTCACATGTTGGGATTTATTTTCTTATTTAAGAGATTTTATAAGCACCTACACCCAACAAATAATTCAATGCAGTTATTATGCAATATGTTGTTTTCTATTTCTTTTAAAGACTTCCTCTGTTGCATTTAAAATCAAGACACATTTTAACAGGGTCAACAAATTATGTCTTAGATCTGGGTAACAGTTTTTACAACTTCAATTTCTTTTTCTGGAGGCGTTCCCAGGCCAGAGAGCATATATAATCCCATCAAATGAGTTTCTGAAGTGGAATGAAATTTATTGGATGCGTCGAACTTTTTTAACAAATAAAAAACTGAAAAGTGTGGCGTGCAATATTATTGGGCCCCTTTACTTTCAGTGCAGCAAACTCAGTCCAGAAGTTCAGTGAGGATCTATGAATGATCCAATGTTGTCCCAAATGACTGATGATGATAAATAGAATCCACCTGTGTGTAATCAAGTCTCTGTATAAATGCACCTGCTCTGTGATAGTCTCAGGGTTCTGTTCAAAGCGCAGAGAGCATCATGAAGACCAAGGAACACACCAGGCAGGTCCGAGATACTGTTGTGGAGAAGTTTAAAGCCGGATTTGGATACCAAAAGGTTTCCCAAGCTTTAAACATCCCAAGGAGCACTGTGCAAGCAATCATATTGAAATGGAAGGAGTATCAGACCACTGCAAATCTACCAAGACCCGGCCGTCCCTCTAAACTTTCATCTGGAACAAGGAGAAGACTGATCAGAGATGCAGCCAAGAGGCCCATGATCACTCTGGATGAACTGCAGAGATCTACAGCTGAGGTGGGAGAGTCTGTCCATAGGACAACAATCAGTCGTACACTGCACAAATCTGGCCTTTATGGAAGAGTGGCAAGAAGAAAGACATTTCTCAAAGATATCCATAAAAAGTGATGTTTAAAGTTTGTCACCTGGGAAACACCAAACATGTGGAAGAAGGTGCTCTGGTCACATGAAACCAAAATCAAACTGTTTGGCCACAATGCAAAACGATATGTTTGGTGTAAAAGCAACACAGCTCATCACCCTGAACACACCATCCCCACTGTCAAACATGGTGGTGGCAGCATCATGGTTTGGGCCTGCTTTTCATCAGCAGGGACAGGGAAGATGGTCAGAATTGATGGGAAGATGGATGGAGCCAAACACAGGACCATTCTGGAAGAAAACCAGTTTGAGTCTGCAAGAGACCTGAGACTGGGACGGAGATTTATCTTCCAACAAGACAATGATCCAAAACATAAAGACACATCTACAATGGAGTGGTTCACAAATAAACGTATCCAGGTGTTGGAATGGCCAAGTCAAAGTCCAGACCTGAATCCAGTCGAGAATCTGTGGAAAGAGCTGAAGACTGCTGTTCACAAACGCTCTCCATCCAACCTCACTGAGCTCCAGCTGTTTTGCAGAAAGAATGGGCAGAACTTCAGTGTCTCCATGTTCAAAACTGATGGAGACAAACCCCAAGAGACTTGCAGCTGGAACTGCAGCAAGAGGCGGCGCTAAAAAGTATTAACGCAGGGGGCCCAATAATATTGCATGCCCCACTTTTCAGTTTTTTTATTTGTTAAAAAAGTTTGACACATCCAATAAATTTCATTCCACTTCACGATTGTGTCCCACTTGTTGTTGATTCTTCACAAAAAATTTACATTTTATATCTTTATGTTTGAAGCCTGAAATGTGGCAAAAGGTTGAA
>NC_056514.1:2841538-2859806 GCF_014905685.2 Nematolebias whitei
TACCATTATGCAGAGCAGTCGAAGATGCGATACCCCTGGTCGAGTGTGCTTAGAGGTTGACAGGAGGCCCTAAAACTGATGCTCTGTAGGCTTCAGAAAAGGCCTCACATAGCCAGTGTGACAAGTGCTGGATGGATAACGGCGACCTGCAGAAGCATCTCTATAATGCACAAACAATTGTTGAGTTTGAAACGCATTGCAGCTGTGCGCGTTACGTAACACGTCAACGCCCGCACCGGGCAGAGAAGATGAAAAGATGCTTCCCCTTCTGATCTGTGGGGGGGAAAAGACCCCTCCAACGATATCACTCTTGATTTAAAAGAGCTCGTGATGTTTTAGGCATAAAAGCTGGGTTGGTCTTAAATCAGCTGAGCTGCCCGTCAGCCTAAATTCTAAGGCATGACGAAGCAACAGAGAGGGCAGATAATTACTTACCCTCTTAGCGGGTGTTAAAACCAGCAACAGGGCTGTTTAAAGAGACAAGAATTTAAATGAAACCTGATCCAGAGGCTCAATTGGAACTTTGATCAGGGCTCGCAGGACCAGCGTTAAATCCCACTGTGGAGCAAGTGGACGTGAAGCAGGCCTGTGTCTCTGAACATCTTTTAGAAAAACGCTTCATCAGCGGGTGATTAAAAGCTGTTCTGTCTCCGAAACCTTCGTGGCAGGAATAGATGACTGCAACGTACGTTAAAGCGTACTGAAAGCCAACTCCCTATCCATCAGCTGTTGTAGAAAAACAACACGCCGCCTAAAAGGCATGAGGTGGCCTCTAAACCTTCTCTGTACACCAGCGCTGAAAAGCCGTCCCCTTTGATGTGTACAGAACTGTGGTAGATGCAGCACGTGAATCTTGAATTGTGCACACTATCTCCTGAGGGAGACCCATCCTCTAAGTGGGACCGCTCAGCGGTCAGACCCACAGGTGTTGACCTATTTCTGGGTAACTCTTGGTCGCTCCTCCTGCCTGAAGGAGAGCATCCTTCCTCCACGACAGTTCCACGGCGACCCGACAACAGACGTTGCAGGCCTGGGAACCATGGTGCGTTCACACGCCGGGAGCCACCAGGAGAGCTGTCAATCCCTCCTCCTGAACTCGGTTCATGGACCGTAAAAAAAAAACAGAGGAGGTGGGGGAAAAGAAACGCGTAAAAAAGCGTTTTGGGCCACCGGCTGTGAGCAAATGCGTCCCCCCCCAGCGATGGATCGTCTCGCGGGGTCAGGGAAAACCGTAGTTGACACTGAGCGTTCTTCTCGCGTCGCAAACAGGTCCACAGCTGCTTTGCCAACTTCTGCTGCGTCTGAAAACATCAGATCTGGATGGAGGATCCGGTCCACGTAACGTGGGCCGCCCCTGGACGTCACATCTGCCCCTCTGTTTAGAACACCGGATATGTAAACCGCTCTAATAAAGAGCAGGTTTTGATGAACCCAACTCAGTAGCTTTCGCACAATGTGTAACATCTGGGCTGAACGCACACCCTTGATGGTTATGTACGCAGCAGTCATCATGTTGTCTGTGTGAATCAACACGTGTTGATTCTGTAGCACAGGAGCAAAGTGTTGAATCACATTCAGTACTGTGCGACACTCCAAAACATTGATGTGGGCTGATGTGTAGTGGGGCCACAGCGCCCCTACTGCTTGAGATAGGCATGTCCCCCCCCCCCAGCCTGACAGCAACGTGTCCGTGAAGACTGACCCGTGACGTGGGTCTGCTGAGGGGGACTCCCTCTGACAGAAAACAAGGTGTTTCCCCAGAGTCGGAGGTCTGCTTCCACAGAGGAAGGGACAATGATCATCCGTCGTTTTGTTTTACTAGATCCACATGCAGACGTGCAAAACCCCTCTGGAGGCGTCTTACGTGGCTGAATTGACTTTTTAAACAGTGTCGAATCTAGTTGTGATAAACGAGTTTTCATGGTGGTTGAATTTAATTCCACTCCCAGAAACAAATGTCTGGGCCGGAAAAAATCGAGCCTCCTTCCAATTTATGGCGAAGCCCAGATTTAACAGGTGTGATGTCAACACCTGATCCTGCATCAGCGCCTCCTGTCTGAAGTGACAGGAGCAGCAGATCATCCAGGTAAAACAAAAAATTCTCGTCTCTGTGTTAGGATGATCGGTATGCGTTCTCTGGATGTTAAACAACAGATCCAAGAACGGTCTCACCCCTCCGATCCGTGAGTAAAAACCTTGTGTTTTCTCTCCCTTGGGGAACTCTGTAGATTACTTTTATCAGAAAACACTTGGATTTCTGCATTTAGGGATGAGAATCAGTCTGATGATGACGGGACCGTTTTTTTATAACTCCTCTGAATGGAGGGGTTCGGGTTGCAAACTGTAACTTGTACCATTTGCATAAACCCTGTCCATCCATCTGAAAAACGGCGAGCATGTTTTAGCCACTCTACGTAACGTTCGTAGGATGAACGTGCGTTAAGTGATGTGTCATGTTTTGTACGGCTGTCAGCAGTCCGTCCGTCAACCGCCGTCATGCGTCGCGGGAATGTTTTCTGTGTGACCCCGGGCGAGACTTGAGCTGAAGGCGAAGCGTGTGACAGCTGATGACGCGGTGGGGCTGCGCGTTTGACGTCGCTGTGCGAACGTTGAAAGGCGGAGGGCGTGACTTCGTTTACGCCGTGCTGTTGGAGTGAAGGCTGCTTAGCCCCGCGGGAGCACACGTTGTTCTCTGGAGGGACGCGCGCCGCTCTCGCTGGAGGGGCGCGCGCTGGAGGGAGGCGGGACTCATTACCGGGTTCTTCAGCTGCTTCACGTTTAAGCTGCGGTGAGCTGCCGAAAGCTGAGACGCGGTGGTGACGGCTGTCCGCGTTGATTCGTCGAGACGGGTGTCGTTTCTTGTGAAAGAGAAGGGCCCCCACCCGAACCAGCCTGCGGACCACATTTATACCGATGTGAGCTGGTTAGCGCCGGCAGCTGTGTGTGCGCCAGCATCAACGCAGCGCCGTTGGATGGAGGCTGTTCATCTTAGTGATCGACTCGTCATGTCAAGAGCGGCGGTGAGTTAAAACCCTATTTAAGGACACCGGCTCATGTGGAGGCTGTTCCATCCCACGAGTGCGAGTTGACACCGCTTGAGTGAGGATCGTGCAGTTCTAGTTGGTAATGAGTTATTTTCGCTTACCGTTGTGCCGTGATCGACCCGTCATGTCTAGAGCGACGGTGAGTTTAAAAACCTTTATTTAAGGACACCGGCTCATGTGTGGAGGCTGTTCTGTGATCGACTCGTCATGTCTAGAGCGACGGTGAGTTTAAAAACCTTTAATTAAGGACACCGGCTCATGTGTGGAGGCTGTTCTGTGATCGACTCGTCATGTCTTAGAGCGACGGTGAGTTTAAAAACCTTTATTTAAGGACACCGGCTCGTGTGTGTGGCTGTTTCATCCCACGAGTGCGAGTTGACATTGCTTGGGTGAAAAACGTGCAGCCCGGGATTATGACGAGTTATTTACACTTACCATCGTGCCCTGTAAGCGACTAGTAATGTCTTGGAGCGGCGGTGAGTTTAAAAGCCTTATTAAGGACACCGGCTCTTATGTGTGCGGCCGCTGTGAGCTCATCCGGGCTTACAGACTGGCTAAAAAACAGACACTTGATCATTAATGATGATTTATTTCAACTTTCGTGTCACTTTTACACACACCCTCCGGAGACCGTCATTTTGAGAAACTTCTCTCTCATGAGCTCTGCGATTGTTTGCCCAGAGCGCTGTCTTGCAGGCGAACTCTGGGGAAACGCTGAACTGCAGGCTGCCGGAGTGAAGAGGGCTGGATTCTGACGGGCGGGGCTGGTGGTGGAACTCAGCGAGAGCCGCGGCCGTGGAAAAGTCGAAGCTTGCTCGCGACGGTCCCTCCAGCGGGGACGGGGTGGGCCGCGCGGCTTGATGAGGTGGCGAACAGCTTGTGGCACCTCCTCCGACTGTTTCACTTCGCCAGCATGGTTTGAAGCTGCTCTGAACAGCGCGTCCGCGATGGCTTCATCAGGTCTTGTGCAGATTCTCCGGCAGCGAGGGGAGTAACGAAGCCAGGTGGATCGTTGGATCATTGTCCTCCGCGCTGCAGTCCTCGACAAGGCAAACCGTGGGAGAGGCACACATGTTGAGCTGGCGTCAGCTGCCTTACAGAGGGAGTTCTTCGTCTCCAAGGCAGGTCTGCGGCCTTCAATCCCTTGGACATGCTATATGCTAGCAGCGCACGTTGTTGCTAGCTGCGGCTGCCTGAAAACACGTCGGTGGGCTCGATTGGAGAGCGTGGTCGCCGTCTGGTTCCTCCGGAGGGACGGGACGCTGCTCCGACCTGGGCAGCTTCGCTCCGGAAGCTTCCGCGAGGCTTGGCTCCAGGGGGGGTTACCGAGGAATAGCCCCGCTCGGCGAATCCCTCAACTCTGGTGATGGGAGCGGACTGGGGACCGACTCCTCTAATCTACCAGGAAAGAACCGTCTGCGGCCTCGCCCGTCGAACATCCTGTTGGAACGTGAGGCCGTATGGATCAAGACGGTGAGCCACAGTGGAGCCCAGTGAAAAACAACCTTTCCGCCGATCATCCGAACTGGCGGGAAAAAGGCGAGGGACGTAGAAAAAAGGGGTCCCTTATGTCAGCCTCCTCCTGGGTTCCGCCGGGCAACCCCTGAGGGCGCTGTCGGCCGGGAGCGGTGTGATCGCCGATGCGAAACGAGGTGGGATGGGGTGAGCATTCACTCAGCCCCCCTCCACCTACACTACGCTCCCCAGGAGGGAATGAGCAGCGGGGGCTGCAGCTGAGCACGCCTTGCCCCGGAGGAACCATCCGGTTCGCCCCGAGGGTCGGCGATAAGAGGAAAAAACACAAGATGGCGTTGTCCAGCGTGTAGTGACCTGTCACTGGGAAATGTTCCCCGACGCTTACCTTGGAATAAGACTGCTGTCATCTTCTCCTCGGGGAGGAGAACTCACCGGACGACCGGAGGTCGACTGCCGGGCCAAGCATCCTTCACAAAGGTTGGTCATTTACACAATTTATCTTCTTTGTTCTTCTGACAGTGCTATATTAGCTCGCTGAAGAAAAAATGGGAGCCGATTTCCCGCTCTTAACGTAATTTATACGGACCGGGTGGGGCCCACACAGCAGGTGGGCGTGGACTAATTTTTTTCAGTGCTTATGCTCTGCATAACGGGATAAACCCACTAAAGCGAAGGCCTTAAAGGGCGAAGCTTATACGACATAGAACAAATTGTCTGCCAAGTTGTGCCAACACATTGCAGACACAAACACTAATGTTACATCCTTCGCAGTGACTAATTCTTTTGACAAAGTAAGGGAAATTGGGCAATTTCTACGGCACACCTGATGATTTCTCTAAAAAAAAAATCACAGCTCTACAGGATGGATGGGAACAAATTTGCACAGAAACACTCCAAAGTCTTATGAAAGTCCTTCAAAGAGAGTTTCAGTGGGAATTTGTGCCCATTCAAGCTGTACAGCATTTATGAAGTTTGGTGTTCTGGTGGATGAGATTGTCTTTGTCCGAGTTCATCCCTAACCTGCTCAGTGGGGCTGCTTTGTTTACATGTGGTGCTATAAAACAACAACAACAACAACAACAACAACAACAACAACAACTTTTCCTTACTTTTTGGGGTTTGGTTGGATTTAATGGTCCTAAAGATTAACAGAATGTTACTAGTGATGTACAGCACCAGAAGGGATGTACTACTCATTCAAAATTAATTTCTGCCACAAAAACAATCTGTCACATTTAATACTTCTACTGATAACATCTCATTTATTTTTAACAGAGCTACGAAGCAGAATCAAGTGCACGTGGTTATACTCATGCAGTCAAAAACAAAAATGGATCCGTTTCTTTGCCGTCTTTATCCAGAAGGTTTCTTCCTTTGAAGGACGTTAATGGAGATGTGAAGTGGAATTTAGGATAAACGTTTTTTTTATTTCTGTTATGAATTCACTCGTCTAAAAAATAACAATATTGTGTGTGTGTGTTTGTTTCAGGTTACCTTGTAGAAACCAATTTTACAAAAAATAATATATTGTGGAAACAAACTACTCTTTATGGAGACCAAAGCCAGGTCCCCATAAGGATAAGTCTTGTTGGGGGGTCAGGTCTAGGATTAAGGTGTAAATTGTGGCTGGGTTAGGGTTAGGCATGTACTAGTAATGGTTAGGTTTAGGGTAAGGGTCAGGGTTAGGCTGTAGAAAATGAATGGAAGTCAAAGCAAAGTCCCCCAAAAGTAAGTTTACAAGAACGTGCGTGTGCGTGTCTGCTTTACCCGCTGAGCACTAGAAAACAGCCTGTGGATGATTCTGCCAATAAGGCCCTGGCCAGCTCTGACCACCACCACCTCTGGTTCTTCAATCAAGGAGTTTACAAACCTGCAAACAAATAAATGAAATAGCAATTAATTAAGTAAAACAAAGGGAACTATTTACACACACAAATGACTTCCAGACGTATCCTGTTTGATTTGGTTTTCCATGACAGTGATGTTGAGACTTGCATCATGAAAGAACCCCTTCTTTTATGACCTCGGACCTACAGTCATCAGCAGTTGTTCTGTTCCGTGTTAAAGTTCATTTTCTTATGACAGAACCCTTGTTATGTTTGGATAAATTGTTCTCCAAGGCTTCACAAAATCAGAATATCTTATTAGTAGAGGAATAAAATGAGATGGTGTAGTTGTTCATCTTTGTTTCATGGTATTTTGTTGAACCCAAGTTTAAAAATGTACATTTGTCTAAATCTGTTTTGTAAAGTCCAGCAGTGGCAAAGTGAAAGCCACTGTTGAAGAAAACTCATAATGCTCTACTAGAGTCCCTACACCATCTAGACCAAAGGTCGGCAACCCGCTGCTCTTTCATCCCACTGCTTCAACACCCTGTGACTTTGGAAAATATACGATGAGTATTTAATTTAAATGTATTTTTATTTTAATTTGTTCATTTTTTAAATGGCGCTCCACTAACGTTGAGGAATCATATCCTGGAGAGAAGGCCTGCTAACATACAAAAAAAGCTCTCCGTAAAGCTAGAACTTTATATTATTCATCTTTAATTGATGAGAATAAAAATAACCCCAGATTCCTTTTCAGTACCATAGCTAGTCTAATGAAAAATCCTCTCTCTGTTGATTCATGTATCCCTACAACTACAATCAGTGATGACTTCATGAGATTCTTATAAATAAAATCGTTTCAATTAGGGAAAAAAATTGAAACCAACATTCCTAGTATCGCCTCTGGTTCTATGTCAGATGAGACAATTTTAAAAATGTAACTAGAACCTGGACTTCTGATGTCATGGCAACCAAGACGGCAGCATAGACAGGAGGTCCTGCATCGATGGAGATAAAAGCCCCCCTAATTCGAGTTGCTAGTATGCTAAAAGTAAGTTTTATTCAACAAAAATTAGTGGGGATAAAAACAAGAAGGGACGAGTCCTGCCTCGGAGCTCAGAAACGTGACATGAAAGCAAAGCATGTGGAGCCCGCTCAGATGAAGTAGAGAAAATGGAGGATGGGGCCTTGCCAGCTACGGTTAGCTCACTGAAACAGGTGGTGGGTGAAGTGGTGGCGGAGGGCATACGGGACCTCACATCGGAAATGAAGGAGTTATTGCAAGTGAGAACGAGCTTTAAAGAGGACATTAAAGCCCAAATGAGTGAGCTTACAAACGAAATAAACCAACAGATTAGCATCGTTGGCAATAAGATCGAGGAGGTGGGTAAGCGCCTGGAGGAAGCGGAAAGGAGCATGGCAGAGAAAGAAACATGGGATATTGGAGTACAAGATGTTATAATCCAACTGCTGAATGACCAGAGGTTGCTTCAGGGAAAGATCACGGACTTGGATCATTCATGCTGGAATAACCTACGGATATATGGCATCCCTGAAAACGCAGAAGGCACCTCTCTTCAGAGGTATATGGAAAACATGCTTAATGCTGAACTCTGGGACAGTTTGGATCTGGGCGGTGAGAAGAGTCTGGGGATAGAAAGAGCCCACAGAGCGCTGGGTGTGCAGCCGCCGGCGAGTGCTCCACCTTGGTCAATAGTGGTCAGTTTCTTGAAATTTAACAATAAAGAGCAAATCCTACGCACTGCATGGAAGAAACCAATATACATAAAAGAGAAACGTATATTCTTTGATCATGATTATGCTGAAAATACACAGATGAAAAGGAGGGAGTACGGTCCCGTTAAGAAAGTGCTCAAGGAGAACGAGATCCAGTTCCAAACTCGGATGGATAAAATACGCGTGCACTACGAGTCAGGCATGGTCATCTACAACAGCGCGGAGGAGCCTGCGGTGGATCTAAGGAGACGTGGATTTGCGGAGGGACCGGTGTCCACAAGAAAACCCAAAATCATCACGGTGGAGACGATCAAGAATCTTCTACCAACGGATATAGTAGGACCGCGACGCACTGGGAGCACACGTGGCGTGAGGGAGAGCGCATGGGAGAAGTTGAAGGTGTTCCAAAGGTCAGGAGGAGAGGAGATCGCTATGGATGGATAGTGTTCATCTTATCATCTGTGAAGAACTATTGGATCACCGCTCAGTAAGAGTTTATTACTAATTGATTAGGGATGTTCTGAATGTTGCTGGCTGATCATCCTCTATCCAGGAAGAAGGTGAGGAATGGGATTCCCTTCAAACAGGAGTGGTGATGAATCGATGCAGGTGACTCATATTTTTTTCAGTTTCCTCTCTTTAAGTAGGCGACTAAGTACGGGCCCCACCTAGTGGCAGTTTCCCCTACACCAGTCCTTCTCAAATAGTGGGGCGCTTCCGTCTGCTGCTGAGCAGCTGGTGACGCTCGTCACCTGCTGCACGCGTTAGTTACCTGCCCCACTTTCACTTTAACGTTTTTTTTGTTTGTTTTGTCAAAGCACAATTTTGATGTTTTTTTAATACAGAAGTAATGTTTAATAAATGTTAGGACTCTATTCTTTGCTAACAAAATATATTTTATGTCATTAAACAACAAGGTTCTTCTCTTGTGAGCGCGTTCCACTGGACAGACATGCACGCACGCACGCACGCACGCACGCACGCACACACAGCCTGCTCGCTCTTGTGCCGTTTGCAACTTCTCTGCTGCTCTGAAGTCCAGGTCCAGCCAAGGCCGGATTAACCATATGGGCAACTGCCCAGGGGCCCACGATCTCTAAGGGGCCCAGGGCAGTGAGGGCACAAGCAGAATATCTGGTTATCTCCTGCTTTACTTGGAGCTCTGCGCTGCATTTGTGCAGCCCCGCCTCCTCCCAGCTGCTGCAGCTATGTTGTTTGTTTGTTTTCTCAATTGGTGCGACCTGTCAATCAACTCAGAAGGCGTGTCAGTAACTGACCAATCGACGACCTCAATTTGTCCCGAAGGTAAACGCCCCTTACCTGCTGACAAGCTCATCAGTTTTTTTCTTGAGAAACATAGTTTTAATTAAAACAATAAGTTTGTATCTGTTGTGAGATGATTCTAGCAGTTTTGCAGATTTTTAATCTACTTAATGAAGAACAGTTTGACTTAAAATTGTTCATCAAACAGGAAGGAGGGATTATTATCTCTCCTCTTACTACAGTGAATGTGGTACTTTGCTATAAGTACGACTTTATTTATGGCATCAGAGAAAGCTGAGCTTCAGTTATCCACATAAAGTAAAATGGCATCAGCATGAAAAGAAGGAATGTTAAGTTTGAGATTAATCCAGTTTCTGATATCTGACCAAACACTTTGTAATGACATGAAGAAAACATATTCGAGGGATTCATCTTCTGATTTACAAAAGACACAAATCAACCTCAAATTTAAATCTTCTTTGCAGAAACATGGCTACAGGATATATCTTATTTATTATTTAAAATGATTCTCCTTCACTTGGAGATTTAGACCATTTGACAAATTTAGAATGAGCAGAAGTCATTATGGTTTTATGATTTATACTGGGAGGTTTCTTGAAGGAATCTTTGTTATAATCAGTAAATCCTTTGTCTCAAACATTCATTGATAATCTTATTACATTTGAAGTCAACTAAGTTACAGATATTTAATTTTAATGTGGGCATCAAATCGTCACCTTTGAATATATAATATTTTTAATTCATTGAATCAGCTGTTGGTCAGGTTACTTCTTGTTGTGCCATTAGCTCTAAAATAGTTACTGAATCAAGTGTTTACTTCCATCCATCTGCGGGGGTAGCAGCCTCAGTGGGGAGGCCCAGACTTCCCTCCCCCCAGACACTTGGACCAGCTCCTCCAGGGGAATCCCAAGGTGTTCCAAGTGTTTACTTATGTAGGTAAAACTAGATGTTACACAACCATTAAAATACACCAGAATACAGGAAATGGCATCTACTTTATTCAAAATTTTCTGGGGGAGGACCCCCAGACCACCCCATCAGTATGATCTATATTTCTATCTTTTTTAAATTTAATGTTAATAAGGATACAATGTTATGTAGAGGTGTACTTATAACAATTTTATAGACAAATTATACTATTTACAGTCGTGGCGGAGAGTTGGGGGGGGAGGGGGGGCGCGAAATGTTGTGTAACAGAAAATAATTGAGAAGCACTGCCCTACACCAAGAGGAATAAAAGATCCTCATCTTTGGAAGACCTGTTCATTGTTATGACAAGTTCAGTCATTATGTGTTTTTGGTTTTGGTGTATTCAGAGGGCTAAGAGTGTTGTTACACAGGTGCAAGAAAACATGTTAATAATGCTTAGAAGGTGTGCATGTTAGAATTGGTTTATTGCAAGAAACACATTTGTCAAACGAAGAACATGAAAAATTAAAGGGGTTGGGTTACAGAAACATATTTTGCCTCTCACAGATCTGGGGGAAAAAAGAGATGTAGCCATTCTGATATTAAACAATATTAGGTTTGATTGTATAGAAGAACATGTAGATAAAGAAGGCAGAATTGTGTTGCTGAAGGGGAAACTGGAACAAGAGGTCACGTTGTGTAAGGTCTATGCACCCTCTGGTAATAGTACATATATATATTTTAAGGAGTTATTTAGTCTAATAGCTGCAAAAGCAAGTGGTATGTGTATATGTGCAGGTGACTTTAATTTACTTTTAAATCCAAAACTTGACACAACCAGTCAAAAGTGAAGAAGGAATCACATGGAAAAAAAATTTAATAAAATCCTACAAGAACTGGGACTCATAGATATATGGAGATATTTCCATAATCATGATTGTGAATTTACCTTTTATTCACCTACGCATAACATACATACAGTACTAGATTTGATTATTTCTTTATGTTCAATAAGGATCTTCACAGAGTGGAAGATTGCATGATAGGACAAAGAGACCTCTCCAATCACTCGGGTCTTACTATGAAAATTAGTTTAATAATTATTATTTTTTTTTAACTCTGTGGAGGCTTAATACAAGTTTACTAAACAATACCGCATTTAAAATGGAAATGGCAGAGGAACTAAAAACTTATCTAGAATTTAATTATAATGGGACAGTTAGCCCTTCAATTTTGTGGGATGCAGCCAAAGCGTATATTAGAGGTAGAATAATTGCAAAATGTGCTAACTTGAAGAAGATTAGAGTTAAAAACTATCAGATTTGCAGGAAAATTAAAAAATATGGGAACAGCTGCACTCGATAAACAAAAGTCTTTTCCTACTGGAACAAATGAGGCCTATTAAACAGGAGACTCACAAAACTCTAAGTGAAGAAATAAAAAAAAAACTCAAATATGTGAGACTAAGATATTATGAGACAGGACCTAAAACCTCCAAGTTGCTGTCTTGGAAACTTAGGAAACAACAGTTGGAAAATGCAATCTATAAAATCCAGGATCCAAAGACAAATGAGGTAACTCATAAGCTTGAAGAAATCCAGAGATCATTTGAAGAATATTATACAACTTTATACAAACAGCCAAGTAAAATGGATGATTTAACAATTCAAACATTTCTTACTTCTTTGGATCTTCCATCCATAGGTAAGAATCAAAATGATAAATTAATGGCAGAAATTTCAGCAGAGGAAGTTGATCGCGCGATATCAAATCTTAGGACTAGTAAGTCACCGGGCTGTGATGGATTTCCGTCCAAGTGGTATAAGGCCATGAGGGAATCCGTACTTCCACTGTTAAAGGCCTCCTTCAATTACACCCTGATGGGGGGGCTCTCCCACCATCGTGGCAAGAGGCGTTTATACCGGTTATACCAAAGGTGGGGAAGGGCAAGATAGATCCGAAAGAGTATAGACCAATTAGTGTGTTAAATATAGATTATAAACTATATGCTGCAATATTAGCTAAGAGATTAAGTATTGTGATGCCTTCTCTGATAGACAAGGATCAGACAGGTTTTATTGGTAATAGACAAACGCATGATAGTATAAGAAGAGACGTTCATATTACTGATCAAATAAATGGGGAAAAAGCAAGTGTGGACCTAATAGGCCTAGATGCTGAGAAGGCGTAAGATACAGTAGGATGGGAGGTTCTGTTTCAAGTGATGAAGAGATTTGGGTTATGTGATGGATTCATCCAATGTATAAAAATGATTTACTCTTCTCCAACTGCAAGAATTAAAATTAATGGAAGCCTCTCAAAACAAATAACACTACAACGAGAATGTAGGCAGGGGTGTCCGTTAAGCCCACTACTCTTTAATCTCTTTATTGAGCCATTAGCCCAGGTTATTAGAAAGGAGACTAGTTTAGAAGGGGTGACAATAGGGAATGTGGAAACAAAATAAGTTTATATGCGGATGATGTCTTGGTAACGAATAAAAACCCTGAATCTGGTATTCCAGTGCTGATGAATATTCTGCAAACCTGTGGTAGATTATCTGGTTATAGGCTTAACATTCAAAAAACTCAAATTCTGACCTTCTCCTTTGTCCCCTCAAAACAATTAACGACCAGTTACCGATTTAATTGGCATCAATCACAAATAAGAGTATTTGTGTGTTTTACTTACAGAAAATTTGGCTCAGTTGTAGGAGGTTAATTACAAACGGATAAATAAGAAAATATATGAGGATCTGGATAGGTGGAACCTGCTTCCCCTCGACCTCGGTAGCAGCATTCATACAATAAAGATAAATATCCTTCCAAGATTGCTGTACATTTTTGCAGCACTTCCGAAAGAGGTGCCAGCAAATCAATTTAGGGAGCGAAATAAACAATTTTCAAGGGTTATATGGAATAATAAAAGGCCAAGCGCAAGATACTCAACTCTGCAGCTGCCTGGGAACCGGGGAGGTATGGGTCTGCCCTGTCTGGAGGATTACCATTTGTCTGCCCAACTTAGGCCTCTGGTTTTGCTGGTGTAATCCGACTTATGACGCTAAATGGAAGGACACTGAGCTTTCACTTTTGGATTTTCCTATACAGTCTGTTCTGGGTTGTCTGGACAGGCTTCCTCAGATATACCAGTTACAAAACTTATGTGTAAGTTTTTATTTGAAAAAGTGGGCAGAGGTGGTTAAAAAGTTTAATGTGCATAAGATGATAGGAGTGTTAAGTTGGCCTGCGTACCACCCACGTTTCCTTCCAGCATTGATAGATCACAAATACAGAGTGTGGGCGAGATGGGGAATCACTTCATTCTGTAAAATAATAAAAAAGGGCAAGTTATTAAAGTTTGAGGACTTATGCCGAATTTATGAGGTGAGCGGGGAGGACTTTTATAGTTATTTACAGGTCCAAACTTCTTCAAGAGGGAAATCAAAACCTCTGAATTAGATGTGAACCCAGGGATTGTACAAATATTCATGGATGCATATGCGGCCAAAAACGCAAAAGGCATCATTGGTAAACTCTACAGAAATCTCACAGCTATGAACAAGAATTCAACAGATTATATTAGACAACGGTGGGAGAACGAAGCAAACACAGTGATTCTACAGGAGACCTGGCTGCAGATCTGGAGGAGTTCTTGGTCCACCACAAATTCTTTAAATTGGCGCGATTTCTCTTGGAAGAATTTAATCAGATTTTTTATTACACAAAAACAGAAATCGAGAATAGGGGGATTATAATTTTCTTGCTGGAGGGAATGTGGTGTGGCTTCTCCAGACTACTTCCATGTTTTTTGGGCTTGCCCGAAATTGAAGATCTATTGGAACGAAGTTAAGCAAGTAATAAATGAAATCCTGGGTATAAACATGGTCTCTTCATTTACTACTATGTACCTCTGTGTTCTTCTGGAGGGACTATGTACAAGGGATACATACTTGCTGAAGATACTTATGATTGCCAGCAAGAAGGCAATAACTAAATGTTGGCTTCAGCCAGCTCCACCTACTCGGAAACTTCTTATAAGTATTATAAATATGATACACAATATGGAGATGTTGACTTTTTCATTATGTCTTCAGAAGGAGAAAGGAGAGACTTTGGGAAAAATGGGACTGTTTTGTAACAAAAGACTGGTAATAAGCTGTTGTTGTAAATTGGAATCACTAATGATGTCATGACTGACTTGCACTGGACATGTTTCGCAGGGGCTTTAAATAATGATGTATCTACAGATGATGAACAATGGCACCCCCGGCACCTGTGGTAGCCCTCTTGGTTGTAGTTTTGGTTTTTTCTCTTGCTTTTTTTTCTTCTTCTTGTTATGTTTGTTGTGCACAAAACTGAATAAATAAAAAGTTCAACAAAAAAAATCACTAGAGCCTGATTTATGTTTGGACAGTTTTTGTCCTGTTGAGCTCTGAATTGTGAAAAATAATAACCTCATCCAAACCATCCACATGTCTGCTAGATCCCATCCCAACCAAGTATTTAAAGATGCATTTCCCTTAATTAATAACCACGTCTTGGATCTGCTTAATTTGTCTTTAATGGATGGTTATGTACCACAGCGCTTTAAGGTTTCTGTCTGTAAACCTTTACTTAAGAAGGCTGACCTTGATTCAGGAATTCTGGCCAACTATAGACCTATATCTAATCTAACTTTCATCTCAAAAATTCTAGGGAAAATAGTTGCAGGTCAGTTAGATGATAATCTGCAAAGAAATAATCTGTTTGAAGAGTTTCAGTCAGGGTTTAGAGCTCATCATAGCACAGAAACAGCACTAGTAAAAGTCACTAATGATATTCTCATGGCCTCAGACAATGGACTTGTGTCTATACTGGTCCTGTTAGACCTCAGTGCTGCATTTGATACAGTTGATCACTATATTTTACTACAGAGGCTTGGATATGATGTTGGGATTACAGGAACAACTCTAAAATAGTTTAAATCATATCTATCTGATAGATTCCAGTTTGTAAATGTAAATAACAAATCTTCTTCATACATTAAAGTTAGTCATGGAGTTCCACAGGGCTCAGTGCTTGGGCCAATACTCTTTACTTCATATATGCTTCCATCAGGTAAAGTTATTAAACAGCATGGGATAAATTTTCATTGTTATGCTGATGACACACAATTATATTTGTCCATTAAACCCAATGAATCCAATCAGCTACTTAGACTACAAGCATGTCTTAAAGACATAAAAACCTGGATGACCCTTAATTTTCTCCTGTTGAACATAGACAAGACTGAGGTTTTGGTTTTTGGAGCTGAGCACCTTAGGAATGAATTTTTCAGTTTTCCTCCCTCCTTAGATGCATTAATCTGTCCTCCAGCTCTAATGTTAAAAATCTTGGTGTTATTTTTGATCAGGACATGTATTTTATCCCCCACATTAAAATGTTACTAGAACCACCTTCTTCCACCTGCGTAATATCACTAACATTAGAAACATCTGATCTAAAGATGATGCAGAAAAACTGGTCCATGCATTTGTCACGTCTAGACTGGACTATTGCAATGGTTTATTATCTGGGTGTCCAAATACTTCTTTAAAACGTCTTCAGTTGATCCAAAATGCTGCTGCCACAGTCTTAACTGGAGTTACTGGGAGAGATCATCTCTCTCCAGTTTTAGTTTCTCTCCATTGGCTCCCTGTCAAATCCAGAACTGAATTCAAAATCTTACTTCTAACCTACAAAGCTCTCAACAACCTAGCTCCATCTTATATTACAGATCTTATTGTTCCATATTTTACTAACAGAGCGCTTTGCTCTCAGACTGCAGGTTTACTTGTGGTTCCTAGAGTTTCCAAAAACAGAATGGGAGGCAGATCTTTCAGTTCTCAGACTCCTCTCTTGTGGAACCAACTTCCAGATCTTGTCCGTGAAGCTGACACATTATCCAGTTTTAAGAGTGAGTTTAAGATGATTTTTTCTGATAAATCCTATAATTAGGGTCAGCTAGTCGTGCTGTCTTAAGCTTAGACTACATGAGGACAAACTGACGTCATGTCCTTAAATGAATTATTAAAATTGAACAGTTTTCATTTGATATTATTTCTGTCTTAACATGTGATTCTTGACCTGCCATTGTGTATCTGTTCCTCTCAAACCCAGCTGGTTGAAGCAGATGGCCGCTTGTCCTGATCCTGGTTTTGCTAAAGGTTTCTTCCTCATGAGGGAGTTTTTCCTTTCCACTGTCGCCTTCATGCTTGTTCAAGATGAGAGTTCTGTGATGGAGTTAAACTCAAAGCTGCTCCTCAGATAAATAATGTTAAATTTTTTTTATATATATATGAATGTTTTAGTGCCCTGAGACGACTCCTGTTGTGACTTGGCGATATATAAACAAACTGAACTGAATTGAAAACGTAATTCTAAATGTGAAGAAAATTGTGTTCTTGTAATATTAAAATAAAAAGTTTTTAATTTTTGTCAAACAAAATATGCGTCACAATCGCTGACTTGCAATGAGGTGGACCGTATTCTGACCTACTGCTGCATAACCAAGTCCGGTGACTGGCCAGAGCGGTGGTGCTGAAACGCTTTGCCCTATCCATCCCGACTTGTACTTTCAAAAATCTTTTTTTCTGAGTGGAATTAGAACTTTAAAGGGGGTGAATATTTATGCATTACGTGTTTTTATTAAACTGCTATACTCTGCAGAAATTTAATTTCACTTTGACATTGAAGTTTTTTAATTTATTTAGTAAAAAAGACCTATTTATATTGACCATGACTGATTTATACCAGCTATAAAACATAAAACATCCAAGGGGGTGAATACATTTTATAAGCACTGTATGCGATTCAACATTTTTCAGTCAGGTCATCCGGACAGTTTCTTTTTTTGTGCTGAAACGTTTCGCCTTTGATCCAGAAGGCTTCAACAGTCAAGGAAACACACAACAAAACTGATTCTTCCCCCAACAGCTTACTCCAAAGTGGAACAAACCAGTTATGTTGGTGCCAAGATGGTCTCTTTGGTACACCCCTCCTCCATTGTCGGCCCGCTTCCTTGTTGACAGTCATGTCAAACTGGTTGAAAACAACAAAGTCCATGCTCAATAATCCAGGTATACAACCCAACATTTCAGCACAAAGAGGAGAAACTGTCCAGATGACTGACTGAAAAATGTTGGATTGTATACCTGGATCATTGAGCATGGACTTTGTTGTATGTGATTGTTTCGTTAGTCTGTGTTTAACAGCTGATAACTGATTGTGAAACTGTTGCCATGACAACATAATGATAATTAGCAGTCTGTGAGGACAGACTGAGCAATAGTGAAGCTTCAATTCATCTGGTTCTTACAGAAATTGTGGACTGTTCATTATATAAATTATTTTGTCATATGTCATATATATAAATGTATATATTATGTCATCAATTAGGCAATTGAACAGTGCATCTTAACCACAGGGTGAAGCCATGATTTTATTTTAAATGTATTTTTATCTAAATTTTGTCCCTTTCTTGCTTTTAAATTTTATGGTTTAGTTGGTGTTAAAATGGTTCCAGAGTCCATGCTTGCTTTTTAGCAATGGGGGGGCAGGAAATTTTGATGGTGACGGTATAAAAGGCCCCACGTACTCCATCCGAAGCAGCGAAATTGGCTCTCATTGACGTTGTGGCATGACGAAAAACACGTCATTTTGTTCTGAGTAGCTTCGCCCACCCCTTCTCAACACAAGGCCTGAACCAAACTTTTTCTCACACCAAGTGTGTGACTGGTCAGAAGTTTGTGAGCGTGTTCATCAATGTACTCTGACATTCAGCTGTTCAACTCTTCTAACACACTCAATTAGTCAAAAACTCCTGGATGGAAATTGTGCAGACATTGTGTGTGGAGGAGTCTGTCTGCTGTAACGTGCAGAGCTTTACACAGTGCCTTGTGAAAGTATTCGGCCCCCTTGAACTTTTCAACCTTTTGCCACATTTCAGGCTTCAAACATAAAGATATAAAAT
>NC_056514.1:2874806-2901887 GCF_014905685.2 Nematolebias whitei
AGATATGTATACACACACTATTAAAAATTACAATTTGCTCTGTTGTGAAAATAATTTTCAACCCATTTCAGAACCTTATTTTTTAAACCATAACAAGACATTTTTGATAATAAAATTTTGTAATTCAGTGTCAAAAGCTTTTGATAAGTCTAAGAAAATTCCTAGCGCATTATAATTTTTCTCAAAACCAGTTGAAATATTTTCTCTAAGATGCAAGAGAACCATATATGTAGAACAATTCTTTCTAAAGCCATACTGATGCTCATACAAAATATTGTTGGCATCAAGATGCCTCAAGATTCTAGAATACACCAACCTCTCAAGTATCTTGGAAAAGCACGGGAGAACTGATATGGGACGATAATTTGAAAATACAGATGGGTCATCAGCTTTAAACAGCGGGAAAACCTTAGCAAGTTTTAGATCTTGTGGGATAATACCAGATTCAAGTGACATGGAAAAAAATAAATGTTAAAGGAACAACAATTATAGGTGCAACTTTTTTGATAAGAAAGGCTGTAATTTCATCGTGGCCAGCAGAAGAGTTTAAGATTCTTAATGATATCAAGTACTTTTAAAGGTTTTATTGGGTCAAATGTATTTAAAGAGGGATCATCTTCATTTATAAAGTTAGAAGGAGAATCAGAAATATTATCAATATGCTTTGCAAGGTGTGGTCTCACATTTATAAAAAAAAAAAAAAAAATTAAATTCATTAGCAATTTGTGTTTTATCTGTTATGATCGAAGTGCATCCTGAAATGAAGCCTGAGATGGAGTAGAGGTATTTTTCTTATCGAGTAGTACTTTTAAAATGTCCCATGTAGATTTTGAATTATTTGATGAAAGGACTAGGGTTTAACAAATATCTTTTATATAACTTATTTTTCTTTACAGTAGATTTCCTAAGTTCTACAGTAAACCATGGTTTGTTTAAGTTAATAGATCTTCCTTTACCTTTAGAAATCAGAGGAAAACATTTGTCAAAAACAGAATGAAATTGTGTAAAAAAAATTATAGGCCACATTCACATCAGAAGCGTCACATACTGTTTCCCATGTTTCCATCTTTGCTTAATATATTTGAGAAGTTGTTAATGTTACTTTCATTGAAATTTCTAAAGTAAGGTCTCTGATTTATTTGTAGACTGCTTGTTAATTATGGACGAAAACTGAAAAACAAGAAGGTGGTCTGAAATATCTGTATAAAATTAATAGATGTAGCCACACACTTAAACAGAAGTCAGTATCACTTATTTTTCAAGTTATCTTGCTTACAACACGGACGGATGGATGGAGGATATTTCCAATTTCACCTCTTCACTTTGCAATGGTGTACAATAATAGGTCTCACCTTCCTGCTTCAACTTCTGAATGGCAGCGTGGAGCAAACAGGGGAGCAAATGACGAGCCAAGTCACCAGGTTTCTGCAAAGCCAAATAATGCAAAACCTAAAGAAACAAACAAACAAAAAAATGCACATAAATTAGTTTCCACTGTTCAGAGTCTGAGTTTCTTTATTTGTCATATGCACCCCATATGGTACATGGGGTGGAACGAGATTATGTACACAGGGTCCCAGTTACATCCAACAATAAAATGTAAAAGAAAAGCAGTAACAAGAACTAAGATATGAACTAAAAAAAACATTAACTAAAAATATGCTAAGCACTAATAGCATAAAAACATCCATCTAAGTATATGAAAGGGTAATAGAAAGGTGGATACGGAAAAGAGTAAACTGGACTGTATGGAAGTAGCTTTAAATGTGACTTGCTAATTTTGTTTTAATATGCCACATTTTAAATAAACTACCACAATTCTTGTCATTCTTGGGCTCTGAGGAACGTGAGAAAGCAGTACAAATCAACATACTTATAAGAATCAGATGTCCTGGAACATGGGAATGGGTAATATTTACAGAACCAGGGGAACAGGACTGTGTAAAACTAATTTGAAGGGTGAGAGATAAAACCTCTTTTGATTCCATCCATCCATCCATTAACTTCCGCTTATTCCGAAGCCGGGTAGCGGGGGCAGCAGCTTGAGCAGGGAGGCCCAGACATCTCTTTCCACAGCCACCTCTTCCAGATTTTCTGGGAGGATTCCAAGGTGTTCCAAGGCCAACCGAGAGACATAGTCTCTCCAGCGTGTCCTGGGTCTTCCCCGGAGTCTCCTCCCAGTTGGACATGTCCAAAGCACTACCCTAGCACTACCCTAGGGAGGCGCCATGGGGGCATCCTTACCAGAATCCCGAACCACCTCAACTGCTTCCTCTTGATGTGAAGGAGTAGTGGTTCTACTCCGAGTCACTCCCAGATAACTGAACTTCTCACCCTATCTATAAGTTCGCAATGCGAACCAAACTCTCGCACCGCTTGTATAGGGACTGAACAACACGTAACAACGGGCCTCCAATCCCATACTCACGGAGCACCCCTCAAAGTGTACCCCGAGGAACACGATCAAATGCCTTTTCCAAGTTCAAAAAACACATGTAGACTGGATGGGCAAACTCCCATGACCCCTCAAGGACCCTAGAGGGTAAAGAGCTGATCCAGTGTTCCATGGCCAGGACGGAACCCACATTGTTCCTCCTGGATATGAGGTTTGACCAACGATCGGACTCGCTTCTCCAGTAACCCTGAATAAACCTTACCAGGGAGGCTAAGGAGAGTGATGAGTGATAAGTGGAGCACAACCTCTGGTCCCCCTTTTTGAAGAGGGGAACCACCACCTCAGTCTGCCAATCCAGTGGCACTGCCTCCGATGTCCATGCAAGGTTGCAAAGGCGTGTCAGTCAAGACAGTCCCACAACATCCAGAGCCTTAAGGAAATCAGGGTGAATCTCATCCGCTCCCAGAGCCCTGCCGCTTCGGGTCTTTTTAACTACCTCGGCAACCTCAGCCGCGGTTATGGACCGAACAACCCCAAAGTCGTCCGATTCAGCTTCCTCCATCGAAGACGTGCTAGTGGAATTGAGAAGGTCCGAGAAGTATTCCTTCCACCTCCCAATGACATCACTAGTTGAGGTCAACAGCACCCCACCTTCACTGAACACAGTGTTAGTGAAGTGCTGCTTTCCCCTCCTCAGCCGCCTGATGGTTTGCCAGAATCTCCTCGGAGCCGACTGAGAGTCTCTAACCAAGGTCTCACCAAACTCCTCCCACATCCGAGCTTTTGCCTCAGCAACAGCCAAGGCTGCACACCGCTTGGCCCTCCAGTACTCCTCAGCTGCCTCCAGAGTTCCACTGGCCAACAAGGCACAATAGGACTCCTTCTTCAGCTTGACAGCCTCCCTAACCCGGTGTGTCCAACACCGAGTTTTGTGGATGGCCACAGCGAGAAGCACCAACAACCTTGCGGCCACAGCTCAAGGCAGCTACCTCAACAAGCGAGGCGCGGAACATGGCCCACTCGGACTCAATGTCCCCCACCTCAGCTGGGATGCGGTTAAAGCTCTCCTGGAGGTGTGAGTTGAAGATCTCTCTGACAAGTTCTTTTGCCAGGCGTTCTCAGCAACCCCTCACTACATGTTTGGGTCTATCGGGTCTGTCAGGCATCTTCCAACTCACTACCAGGTGGTGATCAGTTGACAGCTCAGCTCCTCTCTTCACCCGAGTGTCCAAAACAAACGGCCACAAATCAGATGACACAAACATGAAGTCAATCATCAATCTACAACCTAGGGCATCCTGGTGTCAAATGCACTTATGGACACCCTTATGTTTGAACATGGTGTTCGTGATGGACAAACTATGACTAGTACAGAAGTCCAACAACAGAACACTGCTCGGGTTCAGATCAGAGAGGCCATTCCTCCCAATCACGCCCCTCCAGGACACACTGTCATTACCCAAATGGGTATTGAAATCCCCCAGCAGAATATAGGAGTACCCAGCTGGCGCACCTGACAGCACCCCTGCCAAGGACTCCAAGAAGGCCGGATACACTGAACTGCAGTTCGGCGCATAGGCACAAACAACAGTCAGAGCTTGTCCCCCCACCCGAAGGCGAAGGGAAGTCACCTTCTCATCTACTGGGGAAAACTCCAACATACAGGCACCAGGTTGGGTGGTTACAAGTAGACCCGCACCAGCTCGACGCCCCTCACCATGTGCAACTCCAGAGTGGAATAAGATCCAGCCCCTCTCAAGGAGATTGGTTCCAGAGCCCATGCTGTGTGTCTAGGTGAGCCCAACTATATTTAGTCGTTACCTCTCAACCTCACGCACAAGCTCAGGCTCCTTCCCTGCCAGAGAGGTTACATTCCATGTCCCAAGAGCCAGCTTTGGTAAGCCAGGGTCAGAGCGTCAAGGTCCCCGTCTTTGGCCACTGCCCATAGCATCATGCACCTGACTTCTATGATTGCTAATGTTTTTAGTGTCAACTATCAGTCTTTTGCAGGACTATTCAACAAAACTGCTCAGGGGGCCGCAGTTTCTGAAAGCCACAGCTCGAGGCCAGACATCCAGCGATTAAAATCGTTAATATAAATAAACCATAGTTTAAAATGATCCGTTACCTTTTAAATTTGTTTATTTTATTGCATTGAATCATAAATGCAATAACTAGAACCCAAAACCCAAACCCAGAACCAACCCCCAAAAAATTATTATTATTATTTTTTTTTTTTTATGAAGTGGGCCGGAAATGGCTCGCAGGCTGCCAGTTTAATAGCCCTGGTCTATTGTTTATAAAATGTAAAAAATACCTTTTCTGCCTCCTTAGTGTCATCAAAGAGTCTCCTCTGGCGACGTGCAGGTGTAATCCTGGCTATCTCCCATGCCTCCACCCACATGTTGCCCGGGATTTTCATTCTTGCACTAAGCTCTCCTGTGACAACTTTATTCCCCTTTTCATCGACCTCCTCCTTCTCTATGTAATCCCTTGGCGAGTACCAGCGCACAAAGTCCTCCAGAACACAACCTGGATTGGCTGCCTGTGAAAAGAGAGGAAAGTTTAATTTACATTTCTATTTATTTTAGTATGTTTTCTTTCAAGCATTTGCAATTTCTGTGTAAATGCAGTGTAGTGCTGAACGACTTTGCTGAACTTTGTTGAAAAAATACTTGTTAAATGAACTGTTAGAGTTGAAACAAGCAGAACAGAAACTACAATTAGCTAAAGTGTACCTAAAAGCTAAAATTACTAAAACCCAAGCAAAAAGCTCAAACTAGCCAGAATATGGCTAAAAGCTAAAAATAGCATATAAAGAGAAAAATATTCCTCTTTTCCATTAGTATCTTTACTACCAGTACAGCACGGTTCGACTCGACTTGGCTCGATACGAGTTGTGTTTCCATTATACTTTCAGTAACAATTCTAGAGGGCAAGTTCAGAGTTCAAAAATTGATGTCACGTGCCTTACCAACTGGTGGTAAGACCCTGAAACAGGTTTTAGTACAGGGTGAGAAGTTATTTTGAAGTTTATGGTAAAATAAAAATAATAAAGATTATTAAAATGATCAAAATAAACTATACATACATACATACATACATACATACATACATATATACATACATACATATACAGTGAAGAAAATAAGTATTTGCAAGTTCTACCACTTAGAAATCATGGAGGGGTCTGAAATTTTCATCTTAGGTGCATGTCCACTGTGAGAGACATAATCTAAAAATAAATATCTGGAAATCACAATGTAAGATTTTTTAAAAATTTATTTGTGCGTTACTGCTGCAAATAAGTATTTGAACACCTGCCAATCAGCAACAATTCTGGCCCTCAAAGACCTGTTAGTCCACTTCTAAAAAGTCCACCTCCACTCCACTTATTATGCTACATTAGAAGCACCTGTTTGAGGTCGTTAGCTGCATAAAGACACCTGTCCACCCCACACAATCAGTAAGACTCCAACTACTAACGTGGTGTAGAGATATACCTGCATCCCTGAATGTCATTTTATAACACACTTTTATTTCTGGTAACTGAGTAGTTCATTCTGTAAAGATGTCTCTGAAAAAGAAAAAAAAAGAAACTCCTCTCCCTTGAACAACTGAGACATTCCACCCCCGTTTCAGACCCTGGGACAGTTTAAACTTTGTTCTCAGCATCTCTAACTCTGGAAAGTATCAAAAGAGACTTTTATGGTTTGCAAGACAACCGAAGATCCAATAAATCTGAATAATCTTGGAACGCCCTTTCTGTGAACCCCAAAAATGTATGTTTGAGTAAACGCAGATCACCCAGGATGTCCTGGTATCACCTTGTACCAACCTCCAACCAAACTATCCTTCAACGATCGTAAATAACCGAAAAGCCTTGTCTCTGTTCAAAGGAATTCCAGCCTGACACTTGGGTCCCCTTTCCTGCATGCAGAAAACTGACACTTCACATTCACATTCTGGAAGAAGTAATAATGTTTTTCTGTAATGAAATAATTGTTTACTGGGAATAACTTAATAACTTGCCTTGTTTTTTCTCCTACAGCTGACAAGAACCTGCGTAGCCCAAAAGTTTGCAAAAGTGTTTTCTGTTTACAAGATTAACAAAGTGTCTTTATTGGTTTCTTTAACCTCATTTAAAGTTGATAAGTGTCTTAAATATTGTTATTTGATTACTTTTTGTTCAGCCCTTCCATTCTGATCGACCACCTCTTTCAAATCAGAGGTGTGGTCAGTTGTTTACAAGAGAGGAAGACCTCTCAGATGAAAGGAGAAGATGAATTTGGAGGAGAAAGAGAAGAAGTTGAATGAGAGAGAAGAAGAAGAGAAGGAGTAAGCTTTTAAGACACAACCTACAAAAACTTCCACTAAGAAGATTGAACTTTAGCAAAGTTTGACAGAACCCTCTTCGGCGCTCCAGACACATGCAGTTGTCATCAACAGAGTTAATTAACAACAGCAGTCCAAAACTCCAGGAGATGCCCCGGTTGACCATTAGAGCCAGTGATCAAACTCATCGCCTTAATGCCAGAGATGTGAAAGAATTTCCACCTTTACATCAAAGATTATCTCAGCAGAAAGAGTCCAATATCTGGTCTCTTCAGGCGGACGTTCGAAGACGACTTCTGGTAGGAACAGCTGATTTGATACTCTGAAGGTTGACTCTGGTGTCCAAGATTTTAGATTTTAACCAAATTAGTATAAACTCAGTTCAGTAATTAGTTTTCCTTAAATTTCAGACCAAATTTTAACTACTGAACGATAAAACGTCTTTCTTTTAGTTAAATTTGCATAATTAATCTGCCTGTTGAAAATTCCAAAGATTCGCATTTCATCTCGTTTTTGGTTTGAATAATCACCCAGAATAAATTAATTTTATCTATTAATTCCTGCTAACAAGTAATTTTTTACGGTCACATTAATTTCCATAAAACTATGGTTGTGAACAAAGTCTTCATTTAAATGTCAGAAATAATTTTCAACAGTTCTTTTATCATATATAATCAAATAAACATCACAAAATTGTATTAAAGTGTGTGTGTTTTATTTATGACATCTGAATCCTTCATATAAAAGAACTCATGGAGTAAAAAGGGTAATTCGAGGTAATTAAACAATAACATCTGAATTGATTTTCAGACCATCAGATTTTCTCAGAGCTGAGAATGATGCCCCATCAAAATGAAATTCATAACGAATTTTTAATCATTATTAACCCTTCCCGCTACAATGGCTAAGACCAAAAAGCTGTTCAAAGACACCAGAGACAAAATTGTAGACCTCCACAAGGCTGGAAAGAGCTACGGGGCAATTGTCAAGCAGCTTGGTGAAAAAAATCAACTGTTGGAGCAATTATTAGAAAATGGAAGAAGCTAAACATGACTGTCTATCTCCCTCGGACTGGGGCTCCATGCAAGATCTCACCTCGTGGTGTGTCAGTGATCCTAAGAAAGTTGAGGAATCAGCCCAGAACTACACAGGAGGAGCTGGTCAATGACCTGAAGAGAGCTGGCACCACTGTTTTCAAGGTTACTGTGGGTAATAAACTAAGACGTCATAGTTTAAAATCATGCATGGCACGGAAGGTGCCCCTGCTTAAATCAGCACACGTCCAGGCCTGTCTTAAGTTTGTCCGTGACCATTTGGATGATCCAGAGGAGTCATGGGAGAAAGTGATGAGGTCAGATGAGACCAAAATAGAACTTTTTGGTCTTAATTCCATTTGCCGTGTTTGGAGGAGAAAGAATGATGAGTAGCATCCCAAAAACACCATCCCTATTGTAAAGCATGGGGGTGGAAGCATCATGCTTTGTGGGAGTTTTTCTGCACATGGGACAGGACGACTATACTGTATTAAGGAGAGGATGACCGGGGCCATGTACTCCGAGATTTTGGGGAACAACCTCCTTCCCTCAGTAAAGAGCATTGAAGATGGGTCGTGGCTGGGTCTTCCAACATGACAACGACCCGAAGCACACAGCCAGGAGAACCAAGGAGTAGGAATGTGCGATATATATGGTATACGGTAGAAACGATAGAAATTTAGCCTACAATAGAGATTTGCCTTCTACCGGCTAACCGCAGTAATGCTGTGTCTGATGTAAAATCAGAGCGGTCAGATTTAATCGTTAATTTTTTTTAGTTGAAAACTGTGCGCAAGTGGCGTTAAAGTATTTTCTTCAAGAGCTAAGTAACAAAGCTACAAGCTAACTACAGCCGGCTTGCTGTAGAGTTGCCGTATTCTGATGCATGCGCAAAACGCTGTGTTCCGTCAAAAGTTTTTTTTTTTTTTCCCCCATCATAAGTTAAAGTAAGCGTTGGTCAGCTTTAGAAAAACTTGCTCTCTGATCTGTGAAAAGAACGCTGTGTTGTGTGATTTTACTGCGAGACCCTCTGGTCAAAGCCACAGACTCATTTTGTGTCAGCTCTCCATTAAAGCGGAAGGAGTCGCCCACTAGAGGGTTGGAGGGTGAAGTGTTTTCAGTGTAAAATGCTGCTCTGTTCCTGTTCATTTCTTACGGTGGCCGACGGGTGCAAAGTGCGAAGACTGGAAACTGTTAAGTTAACAATATATTCTTTTGTTTAAAACATATGGCTAAAACTACATTTGATATTTTTTGCACTGTTTTGCACTATAAGAAAAAAGCCTAATACTTGATTTGTTTATTATTGAAAAACTCTCTGGATCTAGTAGTGGAATTTTTTTAATTCAAAATATATGATAGCAAAGGATTATGATGCTAAGGATTATTGTGCTGCACTTTTCTTAGACCTGTCTAAAGCTTTTGACACTGTGGATCATAACATCTTGTCATAAACTCTCAGAAATCGTTTTCTCAGAACACACCATTGGTTGGTTCTCTAATTATCCTGTGCTTTAAAAAAAATTAAAAAAAATTCCTATTAAGTATTATACCCAAAACATATTGCGATATATATCGTTATCGCCACCCTTCACAATACATATTGTGATATGAACTTTATGCCATATCGCACATTCCTACCAAGGAGTAAATGGTAAATGGACTGAACTTATATAGCGCCTTTCTATCTGATCAAGATATTCAAAGCGCTTGACACTACAATCTGTGCCCTCATTTACCTATTCACACAGCACTCTACTAGATCTCTACAAAGCTAAGTGGCGCCGTAAGAAGCATATCAAGGTTCTGGAGTGGCCTAGCCAGTCTCCAGACATTAACCCTATAGAAAATCTTTGAAGGAAGCTCAAACTCTGTGTTTCTCAGCGAAAGCCCAGAAACCTGGCTGATCTAGAGAAGATTTGTGTGGAGGAATGGGCCAGAATCCCTGCTGCAGTGTGTGCAAACCTGGTGAAAAACTACAGGAAACATTTGACCTCTGTAATTTCAAACAAAGGCTACTGTACCAAATATTAACATTGATTTTCACAGGTGTTCAAATACTTATTTGCAGCAGTAACACACAAATAAATTATAAAAAATCATACATTGTGATTTGTGGATTTTTTTCTCTCACAGTAGACATGCAGCTAAGATGAAAATTTCAGACCCCTCCTGATTTCTAAGTGGGAGAACTTGCAAAGTCGCAGGGTGTTCAAATACTTAAGTAGATTACTAAACAGAAAAGATTCCAGAATCTGGCAGAGATCCAGAAAGAGTGGAATGAGGCGGGACTTACAGCTTCAAAAAACACCACATTAAAACGCATCCGGGAGATGAGCTACAACAGTCAGGTTCCTCGGTCCTCTTTTCCGATGAAAGTAAAATGTGCCTTTCATTCGGAAATCAACGTCCAAGGGTTTGGAGGAAGAAGGGTGAGGAACAGAGCCCATACTGCCTGAGGTCCAGTGTGAAATATCCACAGTCAGTCATGATTTGGGGTGCAATGTCTGGTGCAGGTGTTGGTAAACTCTGCTTTCTTAAATCCAAGGTCACCGCAACAGTCTACCAAAATGTTTTAGAGGACTTCATGATTCCTTCTGCTGAGGATCTGTAATGTAAAGCAGATTTCATCTTCCAGGAGGACCTGGCCCCTACCCATGCCACCAGAAGCACCAAAACCTGGTTTGACGCCCAAGCCACAGTGCTTGACTGGCCAGCCAACTCGCCGGACCTAAACCCCATTTAGAATCAATGGGATATTCTCAAGAGGAAAATGAGGGGCACCAGACCCAACAACAAAGAAGAGCTGACAGCAAGTATCAAAGAAATCTGGGCTTCCATAACTCCCAGGCAATGCCACAGGCTTATTGCCTCAATGCCACATTGCATCAAGACAGTGATTAAGGCAAAGGGATTTCCAACAAAGTATTGGATTGACATACTGTTTTGAAAGTACCATAATTTGATTGATTTGTTGTGATCCTAATTTCTTTTTTCTTCAAAAACTGAGTATTGTGGGCTGATGTCTTCATAGTATTTAAATTTTTTGAAATCTTGTTTTCAAGGGCTTCATGAGCTAGAAGCTCAAATTATGTGAAAATATACAAATAAATACTTGAAATCGTTTAAATTGTGGGCCCTGAATCTATCATCTATTAAAGATAAACTTTTTGAATGGAATTATGGAAGTTAAACAACTTTTCCATGATCCATCAATCTATCCATCCATTATCTTCCTCTTATTCCAAAGAAGGGTCGCGGGGGCAGCATCTTGAGCAGGGAGGCCCAGACATCTCTTTCCACAGCTACCTCTTCCAGTTCTTCTGGGAGGATATTCCAAGGCGTTCCCAGACTTCATCGTGTCCTGGGTCTTCCCCAGGGTCTCCTCCCAGTTGGACATGCTCGAAGCACCTCTCTAGGGAGGCGCCATGGGGATATCCTTACTAAATGCCTGAACCAAATTCTGTCCATAAACATTATGAACAGAATCGGGGACAACGGGCAGCCCTGGCGGAGTCCAACTCCCACCCTGAAGGGGTCCGACTTGCTACCGTAATGCAAACCAAACTCTCGTACCGCTTGTATATGGTCTAAACAGCCCGTAACAATGGGCCTCTAATCCCATACTCACGGAGCACCCCCCACAGTGTACCCCGAGGAACACGGTCGAATGCCTTTTCCAAGTCCACAAAACACAGGTAAACTGGATGGGTAAACTCCCATGACCCCTCAAGGACCTTAGTGAGGGTAAAAAGTTGACCCAGTGTTCCACGGCCAGGACAGAACCCACATTGTTCCTCCTAGGTCTGAGGTTTGACCAACGATCGGACTCGCTTCTCCAGTACCCCTGAATAGACCTTACCAGGGAGGCTAAGGAGAGTGATGCCCCTATATTTGGAGCACAACCTTTGGTCCCCATTTTTGAAGAGGGGAACCATCACCCCAATCTGCCAATCCAGAGGCATTGGGGATGTCCATGGGACGTTGCAAAGGCATGTCAGCCAAGACAGCCCCAGAACATCCAGAGCCTTAAGGAAATCAGGGTGAATCTCATCCACTCCCAGAGCACTGTCGCCTTGGAGCTTTTTAACTACCTCGGTGACCTCAGCCACAGTTATGGACAGACCAACCCTGAAGTCCCCTGACTCAGCTTCCTCCATGGAAGATGTGCTAGTGGAATTGAGAAGGTCCGAGAAGTATTCCTTCCACCTCCCAACAACATCACTGGTCGAGGTCAACAGCACCCCACCTTCACTGAATACAGTGTTAGTAAAGCGCTGCTTTCCCCTCCTCAGCCACCTGATGGTTTGCCAGAATCTCCTCGGAGCTGACCGAGAGTCTCTATTCAACGTCTCACCGAACTCCTCCCACATCCAAGCTTTTGCCTCAGCAACAGCCAAGGCTGTACACTGCTTGGCCCTTTGGTACACCTCAGCTGCCTCCAGAGTCCCATTGGCCAACAAGGCCCGATAGGACTCCTTCAGCTTGACAGCCTCCCTAACCAGTGATGTCCACCACGAGTTCGTGGATGGCCACCATGAGAAGCACCAACAACCTTGCGACCACAGCTCAAGGCAGCAACCTCAACAAGTGAGGCGCAAAACATGGCTCACTCAGACTCACTCAGACTCAATGTCCCCCACCTCAGCTGGGATGTGGTTAAAGCTCTCGCGGATCTCTCTGATGGGGGGTTCTGCCAGGCGTTCCCAGTAAACCCTTACTACACGTTTGGGTCTATCGGGTCTGTCAGGCATCTTCCCCCGCCATCAGATCCAACTCACTACTAGGTGGTGATCAGTTGACAGCTCAGCTCCTCTCTTCACCAGAGTGTCCAAAACAAATGGCCGCAAATCAGATGACACGACTGTGAAGTCAATCATCAATCTATGACCTAGGATGTCCTGGTGCCAAGTGCACTTATGGACACCCTTATGTTCAAACATGGTGTTTGTGATGGACAAACTATGACTTGCACAGAACAGAACACCGCTCGGGTTCAGATCAGAGAGGTCGTTCCTTCCAATCACACCCCTCCAGGTCACACCGTCATTACCCACGTGGGCATTGAAGTCCCCCAGCAGAATAAAGGAGTCCCCAGCTGGCGCACCTTCCAACACCCCTGCCAAGGACTCCAAGAAGGCCGGATACTCTGAACTGCAGTTTGGCGCATAGGCACAAACAACAGTCTGACCCCGTCCCTCCAACCGAAGGCCAAGGGAAGGCACCCTCTCATCTACTGGGGAAAACTCCAACACACAGGCACCAAGTCGGGGCTACAAGTAGACCCACACCAGCTCAATACCTCTCACCATGAGTAACTCCAGAGTGGAATAAGGTCCAGTCCCTCTCAAGGAGATCAGTTCCAAAGCCCATGCTGTGCGTCCAGGTGAGTCCAACTATATCTAGTCGGTAACGCTCAACCTCGCGTACAAGCTCAGGCTCCTTTCCTGCCAGAGAGGTCACATTCCATGTCCCAAGAGCTAGCTTTGGTAAACCAGGGTCAGAGCGCCAAGGTCCCCGCCTTCGGCCACTGCCCCTAGCATCATGCACCTGACTTTCATGGCCCTTCCTGCAGGTGGTAGGTCCACAGGAAGGCAAATCCATGCTGCTCCTTCAGGCTGAGCCTGACCGGGCCCCATGGGTAGAAACTCGGTCACCAGGCGCTCGCCGATGAGCCCCTCCCCCAGGCCTGGCTCCAGGGTGGGGACCTGGTAACCCACGTCCGGGCAAGGGGCACTGAGTTCCTTATTTTGTTTTGTCCATAAAAATCTTCTGAACCACTCTTTGTCTGGCCTGTCACCTAGGACCAATCTGTCTTGGGAGACCATACCGGAGCAATTGTAATTGCCCCCGACAGCATAGCTCCTAGGATCATTCAGGTGCACAAACTCCTCCACCACGATAAAGTGGCAATTCAAGGAGGAGTAGCGATTCAAGGATATTCTAATTTTTTGGAAAGGGTCTGTATATTTAAAATTTTACAGTTTTTCTTAATTTGATGCATTATTGTGTCTACCTTTATTGTTCAGTTTAGATGTGTGGTTTTGTTTCTTGTATACAGATTAGTTTTTTGGTTTAGCTTTGCTTTAAATTTTAATTCGTTTTGTGATTTGTACATCTGTAGGTTAGAATAAAGTTGAACTAAAGGTCGTAGCTCTTCTTTAATCATGTTAGAGGGAAATATTCCTGAGAGATCCAATAATTTTGTGTTTATGATTTTTCAGCTGAGTTGACTTTAATTAATAGATTATTTAATAAAGTCATTAAAGTGAAAACAGGATTTCATGATAAAGCCGGTGGTTTTCTTTTTTTTTTTTTTATCTTCAATGATTAAAAAAAGAAAATACTTTTTTTTTAATACATAAAATGTTTTAAAAAATAATTTCCACCTTCCGTCCCAGACCCGTCACGGTCCGCCCCTGCCTGCCGGGGCTCGGGGTCTGGCGTCGCACGCTCTTGCAGGTTGGCAGCTCGTATGATCCTCCACGGTGACCGGCAGAGCTTGGAGACGGGGATGTGACGCCTTGCCCAGCCTGAGGGGGCTCTGAGGCTCCGGTGGAGAGGACCAGGGAGACCGGCGGAGCGCCATCTAGCTTGCTCTGAATTTTGTCGTCGGGCACAAAAAATGCCTGCACTTCAGCATTAGGCCACAATGTTGTCATTATTGTTTTTAAAATCTTAAACACACAGTGAGGAAAATAAGTATTTGAACACCCTGCGACTTTGCACGTTCTCCCACTTTGAAATCATGGAGGGGTCTGAATCTTTCATCTCGGGTGCATGTCCATTGTGAGAGGCATAATCTAAAAAAAAAAAAATCCGGAAATCACAATGTATGATATTTTTAATCATTTATTTGTGTGTTACTGCTGAAAATAAGTATTTGAACACCTGTGAAAATTAATGTTAATATTTGGTACAGTATCTTTGTTTGCAGTTACAGAGGTCAAAGGTTTCCTGTAGTGTTTCAGCAGGTTTGCACACACTGCAGCAGAGATTTTGGGCCATTCCTCCACACACATCTTCTCTAGATCAACCAGGTTTCTGGGCTGTCACTGAGAAACAGAGTTTGAGCTCCCTCCAAATATTTTCTATAGGGTTTAGGGCTGGAGACTGGCTAGGCCACTCCAGAACCTTGATATGCTTCTTACGGAGCCACTCCTTGGTTCTCCTGGCTGTGTGCTTCGGGTCATTGTCTTGTTGGAAGACCCAGCCTCGACCCATCTTCAATGATCTAACTGAGGGAAGGAGGTTGTTCCCCAAAATCTCTCACTACATGGCCCCGGTCATCCTCTCCTTAATACAGTGCAGTCGTCCTGTCTCATGTGCAGAAGAACACCCCCAAAGCATGATGCATCCACCCCCATGCTTCACAGTAGGGATGGTGTATTTGGGATGATACTCATCATTCTTCGTCCTCCAAACACGGCGAGTGGAATTAAGACCAAAAAGTTCTATTTTGGTCTCATCTGACCACATAACTTTCTCCCATGACTCCTCTGGATCATCCAAATGGTCATGGGCAAACTTAAGACGGGCCTGGACGTGTGCTGATTTAAGCAGGGGAACCTTCCGTGCCATGCATGATTTTAAACTATGATATCTTAGTGTATTACCCACAGTAACCTTGGAAACAGTGGTGTCAGCTCTCTTCAGGTCATTGACCAGCTCCTCCCATGTAGTTCTGGGCTGATTCTTCACCTTTCTTAGGATCATTGATATGCCACGAGGTGAGATCTTGCATGGAGCCCCAGTCCGAGGGAGATTGACAGTCATGTTTAGCTTCTTCCATTTTCTAATAATTGCTCCAACAGTTGATCTTTTTTCACCAAGCTGCTTGGCAATTGCCCCGTAGCCCTTTCCAGCCTTGTGGAGGTCTACAATTTTGTCTCTGGTGTCTTTGGACAGCTCTTTGGTCTTAGCCATGTTAGTAGTTGGAGTCTTACTGATTATGTGGGGTGGACAGGTGTCTTTATGCAGCTACCGACCTCAAACAGGTGCTTCTAATTTAGAATAATAAGTGGAGTGGAGGTGGACGTTATAGAGGAGGACTAACAGGTCTTTGAGGGCCAGAACTGTTGCTGATTGGCAGGTGTTCCAAATACTTATATGCAGCAGTAACACACAAATGAATTATTAAAAAAATCATACATTGTGATTTCCGGATTTTTCTTTTAGATTATGTCTCTCACAGTGGACATGCACCTAAGATAAAAAATTCAGACCCCTCCATGATTTCTAAGTGGGAGTACTTGCAAAGTCGCAGGCTGTTCAAATACTTATTTTCCTCACTGTATGTCCAGTCACTCCTAGAGTTCGAGTTATTGCAAATGGCGGATCGGGTTGTTGTGAAAGTTTCTCAAACAATCAGTGACTCCACCCCCTGACCAATCAGTGACCGGCAGTGTTCTGACATCACATATTAAGGCCAGGATGGTACGGTTGGAACCCCCAGAGAAATGGGTCCTGAAAAAGGAACTGGTTCCACGAACCGTTGCTAGTGTCTGCTCAGAGCTTTGCTTGTTTTTAGTGATAATACTGATAGCGTATTGAAGATTAAATGCCGTCCACGGTTTAGTAGTCTGACTTTAAGCAAGGTGGATCTTACACTATGTCAACCAACGCTGAGGATTTTGACTTTGATGAATATGATAAACCTGGCATTGAGCGGTCACGTCGGAGGAGAGGTGATGATATCGTAGAGAGCATTGCTTGGGAGAACTCATCTGATCAGGTTGGTTCGGTAAATGCTCCTGTATGCATACATCGTTCTTTTGATTATATGTTCTCTGAATACTTGTAACCCTTTGTCAAATAAATCTTTTGAACTAAGGTGACAGTCTCAGCTGTCTTGAACACGATTTGGCACTAGCCGCATCAGAAGCCTTGGAACCGTGCCGAGTCGAACCATGCTTTACCGTTGCTAATGGAAAAGAGCAAATAGAATCAGAATGCAAAACTCATTATTCATTCGTGTAAAGTATTCATTCATACCCATCTGCACACACAGACTCATGTTCGGGCTGCTGTTGTTATACCGTATTCTTTTACATTATTAGTGTTTAGCGTATCTCTTGGATCTTTTAGCGTACAGTTTGGCATTCATTTTTCATTTATCTTAGTTTATATCTTAGATCCTTATCTACAGTTTCTTTTTACACTTTATATTTTTGCTATTTTTGGGTGTAACTGGGACCCTGTGTACATAATTTTGTTCCACCTCGTGTACCACACCTGGTGAAATAACAAATCTACCAGTACTTGAACTTAAAGAAAAGTAGATGTTTCAGAAACATTAGCTCAATAATCCAGGTAAAAAAATCCAACAATGTTTAGTCAGGTCATCTGGACTGTTTTTTTTTTGTTGTTGTTCAGAGATGTTTCGTCCTTCATCCAAAGGACTTCATCAATCTGAGGAGCCACAAATAAACTGTGTTCCACAAGCAGCACACTCCCATAGTGGACCAACCAGTTTGCTGGTGGTGACAGTTTCTGGGGGCCACCCTCTCCCCCGTCGACTCCTCCCAGGCAGCCACAATCTTGATGAACCTTAATGTTTTGAACCACTTTGGCTGTGGCTGCCTGGGAGGAGTCGATGGGGGAGAGGGCGGCCCCTAGAAACCACCTTAACACCAGCAAACTGTTTGGTCCACTATGGGAGTGTACTGCTTGTGGGACACAGTTTGTTTGTGGCTCCTCAGATTGATGAAGTCCTTTGGATCAAGGATGAAACGTCTCAACAAAAAAAATAAACCGTCCAGATGACCTGACTGAACTTTGTTGGGTTTTAGAAAATGTTTTAGAAGGAATTTAAGATATCTTAATGTATTTCAATCGGGAAAAGTTTTATAAATAAAATAAAATGCAAAAAGTTCAAAAGCTAGAAATACTAAAAGTCACAGCACACTACTGTTAATCAAGCAAAACATTTTGTGACATGCATAGTTACAATAACACAAGACATTTGACTGCATATAATGCAAGGAGGGTGGCACAGTGGCACAAGGAAGGAAGGAAGGAAGGAAGGAAGGAAGGAAGGAAGGCAGGATAAGAAGAGAAGGATAGACGAAGGGAAGGAAGGATAGAAGGAAGGAAGGATGATGGATGGATGGAAGGAAAGAAAGATTGAAGGAAAATAGGAAGGAAGGAAGGATGGACTGAAGTAAGGATAGAAGAAAGGAAGGAAGGAAGGATGTATGGATAGAGATAATCCAATGAGGCAACTAAACAAAGAAAACTGAATGCTGACTCAGCGTTCTCACAGTTTCAGTCTTGTCCTCCACAACAACTCTACATCCAATCTTTTGTTTGAGGGTTCACCACATCATTGATTAAAACCTGTTTCTTTCGGGCCTTGCAGTTTAATTAAATGTAGGTAAACATATGTACTGTGTGTGTGCACATGTCTTACTTTAAAGGACTCCATGTCTGAAACCAGGCATGCACTCTGCATTCGAGCACGGAGGTGAGTGCCTTCAGCTGATGTGCCAAGTTTGGCCAGAACTTCTGATTGTTCTTCCAGCTGATCCTCAGTCATGGGAGCAGGTTCCTGAGAGTGAAGCACAAACATCAAGTATCATCACTCTGCTTCTTCCAACTCATCACTGACTGCAGCCAAAGGAAAAAAGAGCCATAACATTAGTTAATGCAGCGTTCTTTCACACCTGTACAACATTTTTGTACCGTTTCATAAGCAAAGACTCAGTTTAAGAAACATGTGGTAAACTAGCCCTCTTTGGATCTCAGTAGCTTCACATGCTTCACAGTAGATGCATCATTCAAAGTTTCAAAGGGTTACAGAAAGTTTGGTTTTACACGTTAGAACTAACATTTAGATATCATGTAAGATATCATCTAGAGTTCTTAATCAAATGCAGTTAAGTTTGCAGATTTTGGTAAAGTTCTACCTGAGTGACAGGAACATAAAGAGGCTCTGTATTGTTCAGTAGAGTCATGTTGTTGTAGGGGTGCAGCCTGCCCTCTGCTTTGCCTTTACCGCCGTTCTTTCCCCCCTCAGACTGTGAAGACTCCATCTCCTCCTGGTCACTTAAGCACTCAAAGAACTCTTCCTCGCTGTCACTCCCTGAATCCCGGAACCTCCCCTGAGGCGCTTCTCTTGTTGAACTGGATCCAGCTGTTGATGATGTCGATCCTTTTCCTTTGCTCCCTTCCCTGTGAGCTTCGTCTCTGGCCCTCTTCCTTTCAATGCAGCAGTTCAGCATCTGGAAAGCAACAATATCCCCTTTTAGACACAAATTAGCATTGGCGTGATTGTGTCTTTAATTCAGAAGTGATCCTTTATTGTGACTTACAGCATTTTAAAAATGACACAATGTTCATGTGTTTTTTTAATTGATCATTAAACATTAATTAAACTTTAAAACCAAACACACAAATCAAAATTCATTTTAAAACGATTGTTTATGATCAAAGGAATCAAACTGGAGAAATATTGAATAAAAATTGAAATCGCAATTGAAGAGACACAAAAATTTGACTTTTTCAAAGTTGTGCTGAAATTAAAAAGCCTAAAAATGCACCCAGAAGGAAAATAACATTTCCAGGTTTTGCAGACAGCTTGTGGTCTTGACGTTACTTGCCAACTACCAAAAGAGATCCGATCTGAGCAGCCATTTTATTTCACTCCTGCACATTTACAGGAGTAAACTGAGAGGAAACACCTCCACACTGACTGAGGAGGCTTGACAGGACTTTAATTGGGTCCACCACCCTTTGAGAAAATGATTCCTTGACTCTAGAACAGGCTTTAAAAATAGAGAGACCATTTCCATTTCTGTTTATGTGGAGGATCATTAGGTCCATTCATTTATCCGTCTTCTTCAACTCTGGTCATGGAGGCAACAGACCTGAGAGAATATATAGTAAGTCCTGGATCTGAATAAGGTCTCCTCCTAGTGGGACATGTCCAGAAAGCATCATAACCTGAACCACATCAATTGTTGCCAGTGACGGCTGGTAATGGGCTAGGAGGGCTAAGCCCTCCCTGTCTGGCATTTACAATAAAGATATAAAATGTAGATGAACAGATGCTGAGATATATTCATCAATTAAAACGGATTCTTCATTTTTCTGGACTGAATAAAACGTGCATTGAATTTAATGAAATGTAACGTGAGACGTCATTTATCTTTGACCCATCAAAATTAATGTGGTCATTTATTTTACAGAATCAAAGTTTAACATCAAACATTTACATTAATTTGGCAAAATATGAAAATAACAACATAATCAATCACCTTTACAACCAGGAAAACCATACGGCCATGATTTTCCGTTGCTTCACCACAGACATTTATGAAAACTGTACAATTATGATCAATTATCCACACGGCGGTGGATGAGCACTTTACACAGACATTTCTAAATTATCTGGAAGGATTTCTACTTGAGAGAAGAATTTAAAGATGGAAATGAAGTTTAAAGGGAGTAAAGTATGGATGAGGGAGAATGTGGTGTGTATGAGTGAAAAGTGTTGACAGGACGACACCCTCCATCCGACCCAGCTTTTCCTCGGTACGCTAAGTAGGAGACTAGACTCCTTTACCTCTCTGAAGATGAATCAGAAGAAACGAAGTCCAGTTACGCTACCTGTCCAGCGTATCCATAGGATGGCTGTGACTCGTCCGAAGTGGTGACGGGGCTTCGTCAACAACAGTTCACCTCACCGGGTGGACTTCACATGAGTGGAGTCCTTCAGAAGTTCCACTCAGAGGTGGAAGATGTTATAATCCAAAGGAAGAGCCTTTTCATGGCTGGACTTCTGTTCTCCCAAACGACTTCACAGAACTGCGAACATCTCAGAACTTCTCAGCGCCTCACCGAACTGAGAGAACTAGGAAGTACCGGCATTTTAAAGAGCTCTATTTTCGGTATATTTGAGCGTCCCTGATTGGTCCATATCAACCAGACAGGGGTGTGTTTGGTGATGTAAGAGGTTACTAGAAGTCAGAAAACAGCAAGAATTGTTATGGAACAGATTAAACTGTTCTCAGACAGGCGAGAGAAATATTTTGGCGAGTTTGGAGAACAGGTGCCAACTCCTCTGTTTACGTCTGAGAGGATTTTAAAACAAGACACATGTCTGCTTCGACTCCGACCTTGGACAAAACTTACACTTGCTCATTCAAAGACAGAAATCAGAAAATACATGATTACTCTGTAACAGACTTAACATGAACTCTAACTTTGCTTAAGCAACTAAAAAATCATTGTTACTGTTTTACAGTTAATAAAATTGATTAGTTCACTGCAACATCTAAAATGGTTTGAACTAAGACACTTTGATTATCAACATTTGTAAAATAGTAATGATAATAAAAAGAGAGTGTTCTTTCACTTGATTTTCAAGAAAGAAAGTCTCAGGATGGGTGAACCTGTATTTCTGGATTCAAATCAATGAAATGACAGTTTCTGTCCCACAAGGTTCTTAAGGTCAAGAGTTTTGACCTTAGGCTTAGTTTTGACATCAGGTTAAGTTCACTACAGTCCCCCCTTTGGAAATCATCACATGTCCATGGGGATGAATTCCAAACAAGAACTTACGCCTTCGAATGTCCTTGAAGCTTAATGTAATCCAGCAAAGAAACAAGAGTCAAGAGTAATCCAGCAAGGAAAACAAAAGTCAAAAGTAATCCAGCAAGGAAAACAAAGTCAAAGGTAATTCCACAATGTTCTTGGCAATTCCATTGTGTTGATTATAATTCCATAACGTCTCGGTAATTCCATTGTAGCAAGGCTTTAACCCCTTGGAAACGGAGTCTGTAATCCATTGGAAAAAGTCATATAATCCACAACGGTAAACCCACAACGATTGGAAGTGTTGATTAATCAGCATACAGAGGGGTACCCTTGGATTGAACTGAAGATGCGGCCACTGGATGAAGAGCGGAGACCAACGTCAGGATTGCAGGTCGCCTCCAGCGAAGGTCGTCTCTGGGCGACGTCCAATCGGTGCCGTTCTGGTTCAAATGTGACATGCAATTATGTGGTTTAAGGTGGGCTTATGAAGGGGATTTTACATAAGGCCTTAACCTATATGCACCTGGTGTGTAAGCTATTATGGTTGGGAACAGCTACAACTACCAGTTAAGGGGTGGAACATGCTGAAAAGGGGTAACTACAGGGGTTTATACCTATAGAAAAGGGGCCCAAACTATTTTTCCATTTCTAACTTGGTTTAAGTTAGCTTTACATGGTAAAATATAGTTTGGTTCAATTGTCTGTTGTCTTTTAGACGAACGACTTGAGATTGGGTGTTTGGTTTCCCCATAAATGTTTTTGGAAGTCTATGGCGAGACTCATCAAAAAGAATTAGCTATCCCCCCGAATAGAATTGTTCGAGTAGGTTCGGCTTACGCGTTGTGAGATCAATGTAGATTATGGTACTTAAGGTAGCATTAATCTACATTGACTCCGCAAAGATTGCAATTTAACGAATGAACTGCATGTTGGCATGGTTAAAGGCCTCTTAGTCTCTAACTTAACTACACACAAGATTCATTCTTACCTCAGAAACAACCAAAACCAATTCAACAACGTTTCAACACCGACAAGAGTAGTGACTAAGCAACTAAAAACATCGTTTCACTGATTCACCTCACCCTGGTTGTCAGATTCAGTCACGCTGTCCCGTGTGAGTGGCTTCTTTGCAGACCCGCATACGCGAGACATAATAATATCGAGGTGCGCTGCATGGCGATCCAGGTCGACTCGGTGTGACGTGTGGCTCCGGAACAGGGATGCGAGTATCCCACACAATACGAGGGTTATCGTCATTAGCAGGGCTATGATTAACGTGTCCGCGCTTGACCACGCATAGGTAATTGGTTGGATGGGGTTCTTAATTGTCGGGGGTAAGACCCGCAAGTTTAAACTATGGTTAAGTTTATTATCCATTAGTTATCTTCTGCTTGGATGACCCTTATTCCCACGAGGTCAGATTTTGTGAGATCTTTGTCTCCTGAGGAGTTACTGCAAGCCTTGTGTGGTTTAACCTGGTTACGATGTACCCATTTAACAGTTGGCTCTTTTTGGCCTTTACTGATTTTTATCTGATAGACAACTGGAGACAGTTTGTCGGTTATCAGATGGGGTCCAGTCCATCTAGGCATCAGTTTACGGGCGAGAGTTCCGGTCCCGGACTCTCTTCTCCCAGTTTTGGGGGCAAACGTGTAGTACCAGACCCTGTCTCCCACTTGGAGTTCCTCGTGAGAGGCCTTTTGGTCGTAGTACGCTTTGCGTCCGTCAGCTGATTTTTCCAGGTTTTTCTGTGCGAAAGCAAAAGTGTTTTTAAGGTGTTTTTCCAAGTCTTTCATGTATTGTTGTGTAGTCAAGTCAAGTCAAGTCATCTTTATTTGTAGAGCACAATTTAAAACAGATAAACTGTTATCAAAGTGCTTAACAGAAATGTAGCAAAACATAGGCAGCAAAACAAAAACATCATACAGAATTAAAATTACTGGAGCAATAACACACACTAATGATCACACTAAGGAAAAACAAGCAGTAAAAATAAACGTCAATCATAAAACAACAGAATTTAAAATGAGGTACACAGAACAAAATAAACTAACTCACACAGTATTAAACGCCAGAGCAAACAGGTGCGTTTTAAGGAGGGATTTGAACATCAGGAGGGAGGAGGCCTGCCTGATGTTGAGGGGCAGGTTGTTCCACAGGTTGGGACCTCTGACTGAAAAAGCTCGATCCCCTCGGAGCTTCAGGCGTGATTTTGGAACGACCAAAAGAAGCTGGTCCGATGATCTCAGGGCCCGAGACGGAACATATGGTTCCAGGAGCTCGGAGAGGTAGAGGGGTGCGAGGCCATTTAGGCACTTATATGTCAGGAGGAGAATCTTGAAGTCGATTCTGGATCGCACAGGAAGCCAGTGAAGGGAGGACAGAACAGGTGTGATGTGCTCAGACCTACGTGTACCAGTTAAAAGCCGAGCAGCTGCATTTTGGACGAGCTGGAGACGTGAAATGGACGCCTGACTGACCCCAGCATAAAGTGAGTTACAATAGTCCAGGCGGGTTGTGATGAAGGCATGGACTAATGTTTCAAGGTTGGGTCTGGATAACACTGGCTTGAGCTTAGCTACCTGCCGCAGTTGGAAAAAACTTTTCTGCAGAACTGAACTGATCTGTTTGTCAAACTTGAAATCCGAGTCAAAGACCACCCCGAGATTTCTAACATTGTGCTTGAGATAGGGCTGAAGTGAGTCCAGGTTTGCAGGATCTGAGGAGGCAGCTGAGCTAGGACTAAAGACGATGACTTCAGTTTTCTGGTTGTTAAAACTGAGAAAATTTGAAGTCATCCATGCCTTAATGTCATCTAGACATTTGAGGAGAGGGTGGATGGAACGAGCACTGGCTGGTTTCAGTGGCAGGTAGATCTGGCAGTCATCGGCATAACAATGGAATGAGATGGCATGTTTTCTTAAGATGGATCCCAGTGGGAGCAGATAGAGCGAGAAGAGAAGGGGTCCAAGGATCGAGCCCTGTGGGACCCCGCAGGAAAGAGGGACCGAAGTGGACAGACTTTCACCAACCTTGACACAAAAAGTCCTGTCAGAGAGGTAAGAACGGAACCAGTCTAAAGCAGCTCCTGTAATCCCAACCCAGTGTTCGAGCCGTGAGATGAGGATACTGTGGTCGACGGTGTCAAAAGCAGCAGTAAGATCAAGGAGTACAAGTACCACATAGTGACCAGAATCATTTGAAGTTAAAATGTCATTGCAAACCCTAACCAAAGCTGTTTCTGTGCTGTGGAGTTGCTTAAAACCAGACTGAAAGACCTCAAAGATTTTGTTCTCAGTTAAAAATTGATTCAACTGAGTAAAGACTATCTTTTCTAGGATTTTGGACAGGAAGGGAAGCTTTGAGATTGGTCTGTAATTTGAGTGCACTGAGGGGTCAAGTCCAGGTTTCTTGATTAAAGGAGTGACTACTGCATTTTTAAAGGCCTGTGGAACCACGCTTGTAGCAAAGCTACTGTTAAGAATATTAAGAACAGCGGGCCCAATCGCTGGTAGAACCTGTTTGAACAGTGAGGGAGAGATTGGATCAGCAGGGGAGCCTGAGGGTTTCATGTGACCAACAACTTTGTTTAACAATGGGAGTGTGATTGGATTGAAATTCCTGAAAGTGGCTGAACATGGGACAAAAACCGATGGGTCGACTGAGGAGCGGGGGATGGAAGATCTGATCAGCTCTACCTTACCAACAAAGAATCTTGTGAAGTCGTTACAGACGTCCACAGAGGCGTCCATGCATTCAGACAAAGGGCCATTAAGAATGGAATTTACTGCTGTGAAAAGGGTGCGGGGGTTGTTTTTATTTTCACTGATCAGTTGGGAGAAGTATTTGTTTTTTTCTGATTTGACGGTGTTTTGGTAATTTTTTAAACAGGTTTTTAGCAAAATGAAAGAAACCTGGAGTTGGTCCTTTTTCCATTTGCGCTCTGCTCTCCTGCACAGTCGTCTCGCTGCCCTGGTGGTCTCGTTTATCCACGGGTACTGGGTTCTCCTTGCTTTCCTGACTTTCAGTGGGGCCACCAGATCCAAGATCTTGGTGCAGGTCTCATTGTGGTGACTAAGCAGCTCATGAGTACTGACACAGGCAGAGGTTTCAGGAGTTGAAACAGCAGTGGTGATAAAAGCAGAGGAAAAACGAGCAGAGGTTGAAGGGTTGAATACACGACAGGTCCTAGGTGGAGTGGGGGATTTAGACTCACGAGCAAGAGAGATTTCAAATGAGATGGGTTTGTGATCGGATATGATAGCATCCCCAATTTCCAGATTTAACACAGATACACCATAAGACAAAACAATATCGAGAGTGTGCCCCTGCTGATGCGTGGGGCCAACAACATTTTGCACCAGGTTTAGAGAGTGGATCAGATTTAGAAAGTCCTGCACCAAAGGCTTCTCAGGGCAACAGACGTGTATATTGAAGTCCCCTAGAATCAGCACACGGTCGTATTTTAAGAGTATTCCAGTGAGAAAGTCAGACAGTTCATTGATGAAGCCTGTTGATGATTTGGGGGGTCTGTAAAGAGCAGCAACCAGGATGGGTTTGGAGCGGCCCAGTTCAAAATGCAGCAGCTCAAAGGTCTCAAAAGCTGCTGTCAGAAGCAGTCTGCATTTCCAAATTTTCTTAAAAAGAGCTAAAACTCCTCCACCTCTTCCAGATGGCCTCGGGCAGTTAAGAAAAGTACAGTCTGCAGGCACAAGTTCAGTAAAAACGCTTGACTCACCAGGAGGAAGCCAGGTCTCCGTCAGAAACAAGAAGTCCAGGTTATTGGAGCAGAAGAAGTCATTTATTATAAAAGTTTTGGTTGATAAAGATCTCACATTGAGGAGAGCAAACCTTGTTAGGCCAGCAGCTGGGGGAAAAGTTGAGGGGAGGACGCTGATCAGCGGCCTCAGGTTGTTTACGTCGGGCCTTCGCCTCCTCCGGCCAGAGGAAGCGCAGCTTCGCGCGCGTCCGCCGCGAAGTCCAGAATGAAGAGCCTGAATCCGAGAGCCGCCGGACACAGCAGGGTCGTTGGTACACTCCGACGGGACAGCAGTAGATGGTGCAACCGATGGACCAGGGCAGGCCCCGATCAGCTGGAGACTTTCAGACCCACCGCAGCTGGGCGCGCGCCCGCTGCGCGGTCCGGGACAAACAGCCGGAGTCCGAGAGCCGCCGGACACAGCAGGGTCGTTGGGACAGACCGATCGGGTGGCAGGAGATGGTGCAGATGAAGAACCCAGGCAGACCTCGATCAGATGGAGACTGTCGGAAACTTCGCAGCTGAGCGCGCGCCCGCTGCGCACCTCCGACCCCACGTTCTTCAGCGGGCAGGACTCCGCGAGACATCCAGGTGGAGGATCCTCAGTCCGGTGGTCAGCTGTTGCTGAGGAGCGAGCGAGGCTCGCTTTGAGCCTCACGAGGCGGCCAGCACGTCTCCCGCGGCGGCGGGAGCGATGTTTCCGTGCAGGCAGGAAAACATCACGGCGAAGGTAAGCAGGGACGCTCCCGAGCAGTGGAGGTGGGGGCCCAGACCCTCGGTAGAAATGATCGTACGAGGCGAGATGTTTTGTGGAAAATTGTAGATTTAGAAGTTGCTCACGATCATACACCAGCAGTGAGTTGATGTTATTGAGGAAGAATGATAAAAATAGCAAAAAAACAAACAGAGTGGAGAGAGGTGAACGGCAAGCCACCAGCTCGGGCGCCATCTTGAGTAGTGTAGGCTGTTGCCATGGCAGCATCGCCTGGTTGGTACAACAGGTGTAGAGGGAGAGTCAT
>NC_056514.1:2906887-2966967 GCF_014905685.2 Nematolebias whitei
CGCACAGGGATGGTCCAAAAACCAGAGGCGACGTCGAGGGTCGAGAAGTACTTACCATCGGTGACCTTTGGCAGTTCCTGATGGAGCTGAGTCATTGGCCACCTGGATAAGGGTACTTGTTTATTTAGCTTTCTGTAGTCTATGGTAAGTCTCCACTTACCATTCGGTTTTAAAACTGGCCATAAAGGCGCAGAGTAGGTGCTATTACATTGTCTGATTATACCTTTGACCAAAAGGTCATCAATGATCTCCTGGACAGGCTGGTACGCTGCCAGAGGGATCTTGTATTGTCTGACAAATGTTGGCGGTGCGTTGGGTGGGGTTGGGATTCTCACTGCGTGGAGTGAGGTCAACCCACAATCTGTTGAGTCAGTTGAAAATGACTTTTCATATTTTAAAAGAACTTGGCGAAGTTTGTCTCTTTCTTCATCAGATGTCAGAGCATCGGCTTGGGCGACCACCTGATCAATCTGTGATGAGACTGATAAGGGTTCTTGCTCCTTGGGGAGCTCCAACGAATCCCTTTCTGAGTCGTCGGACCTGTCTATGGGTAAGACACCATAGGGTTGAGGTCCTTGGTCGACGTCATCGGTTGAGAAAAGGGCTATGGCCTGTGTTGGTTTTGTGAACCATACTGGCCCAGCTTCTTGACTCGGTACCAGGTTATCTGGGAGTCCTCCCAGAAATGGAATGCCTAGTTCAAAATCATGAAAGTCAGTTGAAATCAACCATCCTAGCATAGTGTTTTTTGGGATCAGCACCTCATCCATGCCCGTGTTACACACAGCAATAGATGTGGTCCTGGAGTCAAGGCTCACCTGGTTCGTGGCTTCCACGGACAGTCCCAAGTTGAAAAATGCAGGAGAGGGTTGAAAATATGCCTGTTTATGGCTAATAGCTTGTCCAGCTATGATGTGGATTCGCACCATTAGGTTAATCACCTGAGGTGGTACTGTGGTGGTTTGGTTGCTAGCAACTTGGCAGGCCTCTGGAATGGTCTGCCCAGCCTTAAGGCTCGCTGTGTCTAGCACAGGAGGATCCTTTGTGGCTGGTTTCAGGGACCACAGCACCTTGTTTATGGTGTCCACGTGGACACCTAATCTTACCAAAATGTCAGAGCCTATGTAGGATGCATGTGGTAAGTTTTGGATAACGAGAAACGGGTGAACCAGTTCTCGTTGGTTCCAGTTCAGTTTTAGGTTAATGACTCCTTCTGCGGTCAATACCTGTGAACTATTGGGAACTAATGGAAAGCGGAAAGCTTTTTTAATTAGTTCTAGACCAACGTGTTTGTGAACCAAGGTCTCATAGAAAGCTCGGTTAATTGCTGATTTATCTGTCCACAGAGACAGAACAGCATCGTTGGTGTGGGACCCTTGGATCTCTACACCCTTAACTACCAGTGGTAGGTAGTGTTTGGTGGACTCTGACTGCTCCAGCTCACAGAGGAGGCTGTCTTGTTGGGTCAGAGTTTGGACCACTGGGTGGGTCTCTTTGGTTTCACATGATGTCAGAGGAGTACTCACCGGGCTCGTGTCCTCGGCTGAGGAGTCCTGTGCGCCTTCCGCGGTACCTGCTGTTGGGCAGTCTGTGTCACACCCCGGAGGCGTATCTATTGGCAGTGGTTTGCTCACTGTTGTCCACATCGTTTGATCACCATAATCTATAATCGCGTCGAAGCGATTTATAAAATCCTGGCCAACCAAAAATGGGAATGAGTCAACACGAGACACGTGTACCGGGTGGTACAGTGTCATTTTGCCAATCTGCATGTGAACCATTGCTATAGCTGTCAGGGTTGTTCTCACCTCTGACAGACCCTGCATTTCTATAGCACATTCAGAGAGAGGTATTATCCTGTTAACACTGGCAGCGGCCGTCCTCAGCTCCTCGAACAGTTTAGCTGACATAATTGTTATGTCTGCCCCACCGTCCAAGAGTGCTTCGTGTGTGAGGACACCTTCGAGTGTTACCGACAGGTACGACTTTTTGGCGACCCCCCTTCTGATAAAGTTACACAGAAACCTCTTGGGTTTTTTCTGACGCTTCTTCACGCGTTCAGCCTTATCTGTGTAATCTTGGTTTGTCTGAACCGTCAGCACAGCAGTAGCTGTTTCTGAGTGTTCAGCTTGCGATGACTCGTCATCGTTCGTGTGTGTGTTTACCCCCCCTTCTTCTGATGAGGGGTTGTTTGAGGCAACAACAGCAATGTCTTGGTGTGTTCCACCGACATCTGTAATGTTGTCATTCGCGCCCTCAGATGTAATAGGGATTACATTACTGCAAAGTGCTCCTGGTTGGGTTCCCGTGTCACTGTGTTTCAAAGTTTCTAACAACCTGCGTATTTTCTCTGTCTCTTCCGAGCTCAGAGGTGTAGGGCCTTGTTTCTGGAACTTTTGTGATTTTTTCGCCTCGGTTCGTTTCGGCCGAGGTGGGGTACGGTCAGGTACGTCTTTCGGGGGTTCCTTTACGTACTGCCCCTGATGATATGGGTTCCCATATCTTTGCGTCCTACGCTCACCCCTTTTACGATAATCACGTTCATCCTCTGAAAGAGGAGCTTTTTTGTCCCAGCGCGCACCTTCAGGACACGGTTAGTTAGTTTGAACAGACTGTTTTCTCTCAACTTTCTTAGGAGGAGGCGGCGAGGCACGTCGTCCTTCCAGTTCAAGAGGGAGGGGTTTAACCTTTACACTAGGAAACACTTCAATGGGCGTCTTAGCATGAGGGCATGCCTCAAACACATTCACAGCACACTGTCTAATCTCACTGATGGATTTTTCTCTGAAATTTGCCATCATTTGTACTGATCGCCTAAAATCAGTGTGGAGATTTTTGCTGAAAACAAACTTAAAACCTTCCTCTTCCTCCATTCCGGTTTCATTTATGTTACCAAAATAAGCTTGGAAGATTCTTTTGTAATAAACTCTTGGATGTTCAGTTTTACCCTGCGTGAACTTGTCTGCAGCTGGGAAACCAGCAGGTCCCGTGCAGGAGTCGTACTCTCTGATCAAAGCTTCACACAGAAGGTTGTAATCCCTTCTCGTTGCATCAGGTAGACGCTCGATGAAGGTGAACACCTCTCTGTCCGAAGAGAGCCGTATCAGACTGATTTTATCCTCAACTGTAGCATTAGGATAACCTCTCAATCTGAACTCAAGATCTCTGAGATACGCTTTTGTTCCAGATGAACCCATCGGTCCAGGTACAAAGCGTTGTACATATTTTGAGATTTTTTGCAAATCATCCATTGAAGGAGACAGTATCAACGGTCTCTCATGTGTGGTTGGTGGTGCAAATTGGTGAAGGTCTGCCCCTACCACCCGAGATGGGGGTGGGGATGACGGAATGGTGTTAAAAGTAGGAGGTTCAAGTCGGTGCAGATCCATCCCTATCACCCGAGATGGGGGTGTTACAACGGGGCTAAGAGTAGGAGGTGCAAGTCGGTGCAGACCCGTCCTTATCACCCGAGGTGTGGGTGTTGGAACGGGGCTAAGGGGAGGAGGTGTAACAGCATCTGTCTGGGGTGGTTGTGGCTGACCCGGACCCTGACCTTGTTCGTCCCTGAGTCCCAGACCAGCCCGCCCCACGTCAGAAATCTTGTTTGTTGCTGTGGCTAGATTCTCCTCACAAGCTTTCAGGCGCTCCTGTGATGTCTGACATTCACTTTGTAAACTCAGACATTGTTGGAGAATCATCGCCTTTTCCGCTTTGCAACCCTCCAGCTCCTTTAATGCTTGCTGCAACTGTTGTTGTAGCACTTCGTTGTCTGAACACGCGGCTTGGTACGCACGGTCTCTATCCCTAATCCTCCCCTCATATGATTGAGCCTGTAATGACAGCTCAGTCTTTGAGAGGTCCCTATCAATCTGAAATTGTTCTTTCTCCAATGCAGACGCATTCATCAATCCGTCACACCTCTCCTTTTCAGATTCATATCCTCTGGATAGCATGACATTTTGTGCAACCTGACGGTCCAATTCCGCTTTGAGAAGCAGAGAAATTTTTGCTAACCGTTCACGGCTCAATTTTGTAACAATTAAAAACGGATTCTTCATTTTCCTGGACTGAATAAAACGTGCATTGAATTTAATGAAATGTGACGTGAGACGTTATTTATCTTTGACCCATCAAAATGAATGTGGTCATTTATTTTACAGAATCAAAGTTTAACATCAAACATTTACATTAATTTGGCAAATATGAGAATAACAACATAATTAAACAGCTTTACAGGTAGTGAGAAACAATGCGGCGATTGTTTTCACTCTTCAGCAGAACAGCAGACCTCAATCCACACGGCGGTGGATGAGCACTTTACACAGACATTTCTAAATTATCTGGAAGGATTTCTACTTGAGAGAAGAATTTAAAGATGGAAATGAAGTTTAAAGGGAGTAAAGTATGGATGAGGGAGAATGTGGTGTGTATGAGTGAAAAGTGTTGACAGGACGACACCCTCCATCCGACCCAGCTTTTCCTCGGTACGCTAAGTAGGAGACTAGACTCCTTTACCTCTCTGAAGATGAATCAGAAGAAACGAAGTCCAGTTACGCTACCTGTCCAGCGTCTCCATAGGATGGCTGTGACTCGTCCGAAGTGGTGACGGGGCTTCGTCAACAACAGTTCACCTCACCGGGTGGACTTCACATGAGTGGAGTCCTTCAGAAGTTCCACTCAGAGGTGGAAGATATTATAATCCAAAGGAAGAGCCTTTTCATGGCTGGACTTCTGTTCTCCCAAACGACTTCACAGAACTGCAAACATCTCAGAACTTCTCAGCGCCTCACCGAACTGAGAGAACTAGGAAGTACCGGCATTTTAAAGAGCTCTATTTCCGGTATATTTGAGCGTCCCTGATTGGTCCATATCAACCAGACAGGGGTGTGTTTTGTGATGTAAGAGGTTACTAGAAGTCAGAAAACAGCAAGAATTGTTATGGAACAGATTAAACTGTTCTCAGACAGGCGAGAGAAATATTTTGGCGAGTTTGGAGAACAGGTGCCAACTCCTCTGTTTACGTCTGAGAGGATTTTAAAACAAGACACATGTCTGCTTCGACTCCGACCTTGGACAAAACTTACACTTGCTCATTCAAAGACAGAAATCAGAAAATACATGATTACTCTGTAACAGACTTAACATGAACTCTAACTTTGCATAAGCAACTAAAAAATCATTGTTACTGTTTTACAGTTAATAAAATTGATTAGTTCACTGCAACATCTAAAATGGTTTGAACTAAGACACTTTGATTATCAACATTTGTAAAATAGTAATGATAATAAAAAGAGAGTGTTCTTTCACTTGATTTTCAAGAAAGAAAGTCTCAGGATGGGTGAACCTGTATTTCTGGATTCAAATCAATGAAATGACAGTTTCTGTCCCACAAGGTTCTTAAGGTCAAGGGTTTTGACCTTAGGCTTAGTTTTGACATCAGGTTAAGTTCACTACAAAAAATAAACAACTTAAAAATACATTTTAGAAATAATGCATCACATTTTGTTAAATTTACAACAAAACTGGTGTCAAACCGCCTGGAAAAAATCCCAGGGTCATTCCAAAAGGCTAAATTCTGACAGCCCTGTTCTGTTGCTGTTCCATCATGGTTCAGAATGATTGACAGATGTCTGGCCACGCCCCCTCTGTTTGTGGCTCATTGGGGCTTTATTTTGTCCAGCCCAGGGTCCGCCCACAGCCACAGGATTCATCCAATGAGGATGGACGTACAACAACGTGCCTCAGCGAGAGTGTATGTGGGCGTGGTTTGGTGTAGACAGCTGTGTAACGTGCTGACCTTGGCCGGATATTAATTCAGCTCGGTCCAAATAATATCAACCTGTCAGTTCGTTTTTATTTTTCTTAGAGTTTACTCTGCGTTGTGTTTAATGATGACCAGAAGACGAGCTTTGAACTGAATGCTGTTTAATCTGCATAAAAACAAAACGTGCACCGGTCAGAATCTGAGCTCATCGCAGCGGCACCTCGTGCGTCTTCTCATTGAATGGACCTGCTGCTGTAAAATACACCTGTAACAAGCCCCTGTCTAAACAGAGCTTATACACGCACAAGAGTTCTTTAAATTATTTTTCAAAGGTTAGCAATATGAGTATGTTAAAGATCAATTTGTAAACAACAGTGAAATAAAACTCGCTCGGACACGTCAGCTCAGAAGTGCAGGAGGGTGGAGCACGCTGTATAAACAAAAATCAGCTGTTCCGACTGAAACTTCAAAACAATCTGCCACTCACACACTCCTTCATGAAAATCAACACCAAACAAACTGAATCGTCACTGACTAGACTTTCCATAGGAAAATAAAGAGTCTCTGAAATAAACCAATTTCACAAGAGGAAGAGAGATCTCTCCTGGGCAGACTCTGGAGCTCCACCGGTCCTGCTGCGTCTCTCCACCTGCTTCACCTGTCACACACCCCTGCTGTCAAACTCATGTCTCTGTTTATAAGTTCGGAAAAAACTGTGACCCTGTTTTCTCCGTGGACACTTTGAGGATAAAATACATATCTACAAAACATTATTGCATCTATAATAATACAAACATTTTATTTGTATTTAATTTATTTAGGTTTTATTCTCAAACCCTTTTTTCCCCCCACAAAATACTTTATTTTAGTGATGTCACAGATCAAATAGCCATCACAACCCTGATGACGAAGGACCAGAGGATCTTTGAAAAATCAGACTGGAGCAACCTTAAATATTTTGACTTTCTTTTTCACATTTTTTAAATAAACTTGTTTCCCTTCTTTTAGCTGTTCCCTTCTTCAAGAGCGAACAGCGAGCGAATTCACGTGAAGACTTGGTCATCGTTTTTACGCCGGATGCACGTCCTGATGCAACCGCCGACTACTGAGCTACCTTTCCCACCCAAATTTTGGTTGTAATGGTTGGTGTATTCGAACAGCGACCTCTCAATCACAGACTCACCATCTGTAACCTCTGCACCACCACTCCCCACATTATTTGAATGACCTGCTTATTTATTAATTTAGAATATGTGGTACCTGGAACTTCTGATGCAGAAGACAACAGCGAAGATCAGGAGGTCCACCAGCCAACCTAGAAATCAGGAAAAATTTAAAAATCACTTCGTAGATGTTTCTAGATGCATTTACTTTGTAATTTCTATTTCTACATACCAGTAGCCATCAATATATGACAAAATGTGTAAATCAAATTAATCCTAAACCCATATAAAACTGTCATAACAACATTATGGTATAAAAGAATTAGAGTATTAAACTGTTTGTAAGAAGCTATGCAGATAAATCATGTGCTACTAACCCATAGATGAGATAGTTGTTTTCCCAGCGATAACGCAGCTCCAGAACAAACTCCTGCCAGAGGTGAGCAACAGCTGGCAAGCCACCGTAGCTATAGTTGACCATGCACAGACATAACGCCAACCGGTAGGTCAGACTGTCAGTGGGAGCCGACTTCAGCTGAAGAAACAGGTTCTAAAGTAAAAGAAGCCCAAACAGGTAATAATCAACAAAATATGAATAGGCTGGAAAAGAACCACTAAAACAAGAAAACTTAAAAAAGAACTAGAGAAATTGCATTTCCTGCTAAAATGCAGTGTGAATGCTTATTGCTGAAGAACTTGCTGAAAAACAGCTGAAATTGGCTAAAAACATGCTGAAATGTAGCTGAAATGGAAGAACAACCCAAAGTTAGCAGGAGAAATTTGCTGAATTATGTTTAAATAAACAGAAAGGAGAATAAAATTAGGAAATTAGTTTTTTTTAAAAAGTTGAAATTAGCAACAAAATATTGCTATGCAAAAAATTGCTGAAAAGTAGGTGAAAAGGCAGAACAACGCGTAAACTACCAGAAGGAAGTGGAAGGAGTTGAAATGAGTTTAAAAAAATGTGGCTTTAGCTGAAAAAAACTAAATTTAGCACAAAACAGCTAAATAGTAGCTGAAATAGCAGAAAATGCTGAAACTTGCAGAAATTTTTTTTTTTAAACTGTCCCTGCTTGCTCTCGATGAAGGCGAACACGTTGCCCTCTTGTTTTTTTTTTTTGCAACTTTCACACTCTGTCCCGTCTAGGACAAAGTGTGAGATATGATTTTTTATACCCCCTCTTCCCCCCATGTTTCTCTTTTCCTATCTAAACGAAAAAGGCTGCACCTCCCACTGGGCCGCAGCCTCAGACACCTCCGTCACCCCCATGTCTGTTTGTTTGTGTTTTACTCGGATGGGCTGAACTGAAATGCAATTTCATTGCGCTTCGGTGCAATGACAATAAAGATGATTTTGATTCTGAAATCAGCTGAAAGGAGCATAACAAGCTGAAATTTGTAGAAAGAATTTAGAAGAAGCACAAAAATGTTGCAGTTAGCAGAATAAAGCAGAAAGCTGCACAAAACAGCTAAGTAGCTGAAAAAGGTTTAAATATTAGAAGGAAGCTGAAAGAAGCTGAAGTAGAACAAAATGTTAAAGTAGCAGTAAAAGGTTGTAAACAGATGTAAAAATTTGAAGGATGTAAAATGAGCTCAGTTCATTTTCTATGAGGAAAAAGTTGCAGAAAAGGCTAAATATTTCAAAAGGCTAAAGTTGCACCAGTACTAAAAGTCGTAGCAGGATTATCCCGAAAGAGCCGAATGTTTTGATTTACGGTTTGTTGAAATAGCTGAAAACTGCAGGATGAGAATTGCGCCAAAAAATGTACGGAAGAAAATGGATCACAGTAGAGTGAATGCTTCATAGACATTCACACTATAATAAAAATATCATTCCTGGAATTTGCCAACATGTATAAAAATTAAAAATACTATAGAATCCAGATGCATGCATGAATATAACATGCTCACAAACATGCTGTAATGTAACTTAGGTAGGTCCAGAGGTGTTAATTCTGAACAATGAGGCAGTTCAGAATGTTTTACAGAAACATGAGGTAACCTGCTGGTGGCCAGCAGGTTGTAAGGTTGATTTACATTTATTTTTCTCTGCAGTTTGTGTAAACTAGATTGAGCTGCATCAGGGGACCAATCAGAGTCATCAAGCTGGACAAAAACAAACAGCTAAATGAAAAAGCTAGAGAATGCACAAACTTAATTAAGAAGTTGACCTATACCATTGCCACAGTAATAAATCATCTAACTATTGATCTTTTAAAATTTGAATATAACATTCTGCAGGTACCATCTTTTATTGAGATATAGAAATCAGAACTTTGTTATTATACTGTTAACACTTTTTGAACTCTTAAACAGTCTCCACAATGTGACAAAAGTTACAGCTAACCCACAGGCATTCGAATATTTTACCAGCTGTCTGTGTAAAGTAACATGAAAGTACTAAAACAGTCCAGTGAATTAGTTGAGTCTGCTCAGTCTCTCATTCTTTACAATTAAACAGCAGGAAATCTTTCAGACTATAGAGGTATTTATTTTTAAAGAGTTTGTCTAAAAACAGTTTCTGCAATGTTCAATAATACTCAGCTCAACTGAAGTGTCATGAAGATGTTTTTAAACATTACATGTTACAAAACTTGAGAAGCAGGAAAAAGATAATCCCACTGCATCAACTTCTGCAGCAACAGACCTAAACAAGAACTGAAGCAGAAGTTAACTCACTAAGACACAAATCTGGCTCTTTTTAAAGGTACAAATACTTGAATACTTGTACTCTGAGCTGAATACAAGTTGAGACTGGATAAACTAGGACAGGTGTTATCGTCAGGTATGAATGTGGAGTGTCCAGTGGTGAAACGTACATCATCAGGGATTGTCTCCATCTTGGTTGTCTTCAAGGGGCTTGACTGTGCAGTTTTAGACTTATTGTCTGACGACTTCTCCACAGCAGCATCAGGGAAGAGATACTGAAAAAAATTAAAATTACTATACTATACCACTTTATTTATGAAGCACTTAAAACATCAACAAGGCCAACCAAAGTGCTGTACAGCAGAACAAACAAGCAAAGGACACAGGATAAAATACATAGATCCAAATGGAAAAAGATAATACTAAGTATATATGAGGTTCTACATATAAATAAATACACAAACATATTTAAAGCTAAACCAGGGGACTTTACTCGTTTTAGTTCCTTCTGAATCAAATTCAGATCATTTTGATTTTCTTACACACCAGCTGTGCCTCATACAGTTTTAACACTTGAAAGTATTTTTAAAGGTTGCGAGTGTTTCACAGTATATTGTATATTTTGGTGTTAAATTACTGTAGGACGTGGTTTCTGAATAAACTGACCACAAGCTGTCAACACTAAACACAAGTGTAATTAAAAGTATGAGGAAACATTCAGTGGTGGGCTGGGACACTTTCAGTCACATTTGTTCAGTGGTCTCAATGCAAATGTGTCTTTTGAAGAAACATCTACGATAGGCCCCTTCACACATGATGACGAGCCTGCTTCGGTTTCTACAAACTATTAAATAACATCCGAGGCTCAAATATCCAGGCCCAACCACAAGCGCTCCACCCCGTCGACAGAACCGAGCGCCCCGTAAACCGAACCCCCCACACCCACCCCAAACCACCTGTCGGCACTGACGTAACACTAAACTAGTGGCTCATAATGCAGGTGTGCTAGCTAAAAAGCTAAAGGCAGCCTCTTCCCTCAAGTTGAACCCTCACGCTGAACGCACCTCCGCCACTCGAAAACTGTCAGTAAAAACAGCGCATGGCTCAGATGTGTCTGTCTCGCTGACACCCCCTCCCCACACACACTCACACATTAAAAAAAACCCTGTCGGTTCAGACAGCGCGCGGTTGAGATGTGTCTCTGTCTCTCTCCTCTCACACACCCTGCTCTAAAACTGTAAAACTGTCGGTGCAAACAGCGCACGGCTGTCTCTGTGTCCCACCCACCCCCGAGCGTGCTGCGCAGCTTAGGACGCATCTCCGTCCGTTGTCCCCCCCGGACAAAAATCACGAACGAGATGAGCGTCCCGCCATGGCAAGTTATCCAGGGGAAACACTGAACAGGTTTTCTGTGAACCTCAACCAGTCACCCAATAATTCTCAGTCGGGTCATCTGGACGGTTTCTTTTTTAATAGAGACGTTTCACCCTCTATCCGAAGGACTTCATCAGTCAGAGGAGTTCCAGTAAACTGTTTCCCCACCAAGCAGTAAACTCCTTAAGTGGACCAACTAGTTTGCTAGAGCTAAGATGGTTTCTGGGGGCCGTCCTGTCCTTCGTCGACTCCTCCCAGGCAGACAGCCACAGACAAAGTGGTTCATTATTATTGGATGTGATTCCTGGATGATTGAGCATGAACTTTGTTGTCACCCTTCATTCCTCCTCATCTAGCAGGCCTCAGCATAAGAACTTCTTTTTGCTTTGTTTCCACACGGCTGAATGAAAGATGGCTGAGAATGACGCAGAATTTATAGGAGCATCAAGAAAATTTTGTAATATAATAATGTACTGAGGCACAGCCAAGGATGTAGGTGTAACACGATTGTACCCTCAACATGTGGCCGGAGCCTGCGAGTCTTGCTTTAAACGCTCAACGACCAAGCCACGCTCACTGAGCACAGGCTACACATCAGATACACTCTCCCATGTTCCACCCAGGTCTTCAATAAGCTGCCAGAACAACCATCCACCACCAGAACCTTGCCAGAGAAGTTCTGTGCGCGCTCAATCATTGTGGGCCAATCACGGAAAGCCCGCCATTTTCTCCTTATTCCTCTGAAACCCCCCGAAGATCGTCTGATGTTCTGGAGGATTTTTCTAACTGTACTGGGATCATCAGAGTTGGAAGGGCATAACCAGATGTGATGTCATAAGCAAAGGATTAATTTACCCACCTCTTCCCCGACAGTTTGTTATCACGCACACTTTCCAAAACTAAAACAGTTTTCTTAGAGCCTGACCAATATGTAAATTTTAGCTATCACAATACCGATATTGGGAGGGGCAGGCGACCGCTGACAACCGATAAATTGGCTAAAAATGTTTTACCTTTGTCCACCTCCAAGAATCTAATTAAACAGCTACTTTTAAACCTGTTTCAGCACTTGACATCTTGAAACAGTCATCCTAACGTGCACTCACATTTTCTATCCTCCACTATTCACCATAAAAATATCACGTGTGTTAAGAAAATATAAATTAAACAAAAAAATGCCATTCCCTGTTATAAATTCAAGGAATGTTGCCTGTCTCCCAATCTAACCCAATTGATCGACTCCCCAGCTAGACCAAACAAAAACTGTCCTGAAAAGTCCTCCATCTTAGACCTGTTTCTAACAAATCTGCCTCACAAATTCCCTGGTACAGGTGTATTCACCAACATCTTGAGTGATCATTGTGTGACAGTGACTCTGAGAGATATTAAACTTCTACCTTCTAAGCCCAGATTAATCAAAAACGGGATCTGAAACGTTTTTGTGAACAGTCATTCCTCTGGGATCTGTCTCACTTTGACTGGCATAGTATTCTATTAACTGATGACGTGAACTCCGCTTGGAACTATTTTCATAAAAGTTTAATTTATTTTGTGAACAAACATGCTCCATTTCGTCAGTTCAGAATAAAGGGACGAGACAGCGCCTGGTTTACTCCAGAGCTAGCTGACCTCCTGCACAGGAGAGATCATCTTTGGGCCGCAGCGAGAAAATCTGACTCAGACACTGATTGGTTGAGTTTTCAACAGATGAGGAATAAATGCACAACTGATGTCAAAGCAGCAAAACAACTATTTCTTATCTCAGACCTCCAAAAATCTAAATGACCCCAACAGATTCTGGAAAACCATTAAATCTCTCTCAGGCACCCCCCAATCATCTGACCTCCCATCACAACTTCTCGTTAACTCTGTTCCTGTGTCAAATAAGCACGAGATCCTGAACTGTTTCAACAAACATTTTGTTGCTTCTGGTTCTTTATTTGACACAGTTACTAATGGAAAATCAGCCACTTCACTTAATAACCAAACTTCTACAAATCAAATCCCTCCTACAAGTCAATCCTCAGTTAATCACACCTTCTCTTTTTCTCCATTCTCAGTCAGTGAGGTCAATAAACTGTTAAAAGATCTTGATCCTAAAAAATCTGCAGGTCCAGATGAACTTCCACCTTATTTCTTAAGGCTGGCTGCTCATATCATCACAGTCCCTGTGACCCACATCTTCAATCTCTCCATAAGACAAAACTCCATCCCAGACACTTGGAAAACAGCCTTTGTTCTTCCTTTGCTGAAGGGAGGAGACCCCACCTCACTGAACAACTATGGACCAATCTCTAAACTCTGCATTTTAGCCAAGGTTCTAGAAAAACTGATAAACTCTCAAATCAAAAATTACCTGGACTCATTTAACATCTTACCTCCACATCAATCTGGTTTCAGGAAACAACATAGCACAACCACTGCTTCACTGAAGGTTCTTAATGATGTTGTTGAAGCACTGGATGCTAAGGATTATTGTGCTGCACTTTTCTTAGACCTGTCTAAAGCTTTTGACACTGTGGATCAGAACATCTTGTGTCATAAACTCTCAGAAATCGGTTTCTCAGATCACACCATTGGTTGGTTCTCTAACTATCTCTCAGACCAGAGGCAATGTGTTCAACATAATGGTACTTCCTCCAGTTATTTAACAGTCAATAATGGTGTACCACAAGGCTCAGTCTTAGGACCCACCCTCTTTACAATCTACATATGTAATGTTGGTAAAAACATCCCTAATGCATCCATACATTTCTATGCTGATGACACAGTTGTTTATTGTCGAGCTAAAACTGTTGCTAAGGCTTTCCAGCTTTTGAAATCTGCATTCAACATCATCCAGACTGATTTGTTCCACCTCAAACTTGTCCTAAATGCCGACAAAACCAAAGGGATGCTTTTTTCAAATAGGAAGTTGGTCCCAGCAGTTCTTCCTCCGATCTCATCCTCAAATGGTGTCCCCATTGAGTTTGTTGATTCCTATAAATATTTGGGTATCTTGGCCAACTCACATCTCTCTTTTAAGCTCCATGTGGAAAACTTGGTAAAGAAACTGAAAGTTAAACTGGGTTTCTTTTTCAGAAACAGATCCTGTCTAACCCTGAATGCTAGAAAACGCCTTGTATCTGTGACTTTCCTTTCCTCCATTGATTACGGTGACATTATTTACATGAACGCTCCTACAAGAACCCTGCAGATGTTGGATGCTGCAGATGTTGGATGCTGTCTATCATGGTGCACTAAGATTCAGAACTGGCTATGATTATCATACCCACCACTGCACCCAGTTATTCACTGGACATCATTAACTTCACGCAGATACTGCCACTGGTACATTTTCATCTTTAAATCACTTCTTGGTCTGCTGCCTTCATACGTCTCCTCCTACATGTCTCTGCGTGAGTGCAGCTACGGCGTGCGCTCTCAGGACATTTTTACCTGCAGTGTTCCCTCAGTGAGGACTGAATTAGGCAAAAGGGCCTTCTCCTACTCCGCTCCTGTTTCCTGGAACATCTTACAAAAAGATCTGAAGCTCTCGACCTTGACCTCTCTAAGTGTCTTTAAGAATCTGTTGGACTCCTGGCAGTGTCCAATGTAGTATGACATATGCTCAGATATATTCATACTGTTTAAGACGAGTTCTTCATTTTTCTGACTGTGTACATGTCGTGCATTGAGTTTAACAGAAATGTAACGAGAGACGTTATTTATCTTTGACCCATCAAAATGAATGCAGTCATTTATTTGCAGAATCAAAGTTTAACATCAAACATTTACATTAATTTGGCAAAAATGAAAACAATAACATGGCTAGTTTCACAGAAAGTGGGAACAATACGGCGATTGTCCTCACTTCTCAGCAGAACAGCAGACATCAATCACACGGCGGTGATTGAGAACTTTACTTCAGACATTTCTAAAATATCTGTAATGATTTTAGGAGAAAGGAGAGTTTAAGATGGAAAATGGAGATTTATCTTACAGAGAGATGTGTGAGGGAATTTATCTGTTTGACCAGAAACGTGCACGCTCCTTCAGATCTCAGCTTGGTCACGGTACGCTTGGTCGAAGTAGAACTTTTTACCTGGTTGATGATATGTCAGGTCGAAGTCCTTCTTTTGACTCTTTCAGCGTCTCCGTTGAGAACAGCTAAAATACTTCGAGAGTCGTGCGAGGTTATCCAAACAGAAGTTATAATTCCCAAAATCGTCTCTGGATTCTGGATTCCAATAGAAGCATCCTGGACGCCTTGTGTTAGCATCCAAGAGCTCTGAACTCTTTAACTCTCTTCAGAGAGTTAAAGTCTGGAACTCTTCTCCAGGAAAACTTTCAAGCTCTCAAAAACTCCATGAGCTGCATCCGAGAGCGCACCAGCTTAGCTTTGCTTAGCTTAGCTTGAACTGGGAAGTTGCCACATTTAAATGGGTCGACTTCCGGTTCATTTGAGAGCCTTTCTAATTGGTGGATGGACCAGAAAAGAGGTGTGGTTTGTGATGTAAGGTGTTATCAAAGTCAAGGACAGAGATTAAGTTTGTTTAAAACAGACAGAAAGATTATTGGAGAAAACCAGACTTCGTTGAGTCAAACTCTCCTGTATCTTCTTGTAAAAGTTAAACATGACATTTCTTTCCAGTAAACTTTTAGTTGACCGAAACCTGAACTTTAACACACATTTACAAACTTGCTCATTGAAGACAGAAAAATCAAGAAATGCATATTACCCTGATTTCTTCTTTGAATGAGGAATAAAAATCATTACTTACTGTTTATGTAAATAAAAATGAGTAGTTCTCTTCAACCTGTAAACATTGTTTGAACTAACACAATTTGATTATCAAAACATTTGTAAAATAGTAATGATCATAGAGAATTGTCTTTTCTACTTGATTAATTCAAGAAAGAAAGTCTCCGGATGGGTCAAACTGTATTTCTGGATGCAGATCAATGAAATAACAGTTTCTGTCCCACAAGGTTCTTAAGGTCAAGTGTTTTGACCTTAGGCTTAGTTTGACATCAGGTTAGGTTCACTACACCAATGCTGACATGTTCCTGTTTTTAGTTTTCTACATTCACCTTAGAATCCAGCTGTTTTTTGTTACTTTTCTTGTTTTTAGCCATCCTATTTGTTAAAAAAAAAAAAAAAAAAAAAATGTATGGCTTTTTATAACTGTTTATTGTTGTTGTCCATTGTTGTCATCTTTCTTTGTTGAAATCAGGTCTCTCTTGTAAATGAGTCCTCAAGGCTCAATGGGATCTACCTGTCTAAATAAAGGTTGAATGAATGAATCCCGGTTCATTGTTTAATCCATGTGTCAAACTCAAGGCTCGGGGGCCAAATGTGGCCCTCGTTGACATCTTATCTGGTCCCCCAAGGTGATATGTGAAACGTAATATACTTTGATCTCTTGAAATTTTTCAGTAATCTTTGATTATGATTTTGAAAGCACAACTGAGAACATCAAAAAATGAGACCAGTCAAACTCTTGTTGAGGAACCTGTGACCAAGAAAACAGGTTGGGTATCTGATTTGAGGTAATGTAGATTCTGAAATTGGCCCTTAGTTTGAAAAAGGTTTTGATTTTGGCCCCTTTTTGTAAGTGAGTTTGACACCCCTGGTTTAAACAGTCAGTCACGTATGAAGACTTCATTAGTACTGACTGCAGCAGCATTTTTTTTCTTTACAGAAAATTCAAGATTCAGACAATCAATGAATTTCATTGAGGACAACAAAGATAACATTATTAACACTGATATACATTTTTCTCTATGTTAGAGTTATTGTCCTGGATAAAGTTTTACAAGGCAATAGCCAATGCTAGGTTATCTAAACGTTAGCTTGCTAACTTGAGAGGAACGTAGCTAATGACAAGCAGGTTGGAGAATTGAAGAGAATTTATTGTTGATTTTTTTTTACCATGCTCTGTTCAGTAAAATAAGCTACACAGTATTGCTTGCTGCTTCATCTGTGCTGAAAGTGAAAATTTGTGAACAGCCTTGAATTTAAAGTAGTCTTCATGCGCCCTCTGCTGGATACATTGTACCATTATGCTATATGCAAGTAAGGACACGGCTTGTTCACAGCACACTAGGGGTGAAAATAAGAAGTGTTTACGTTTATCGCAGGTATTAGGTTCCAGCTTCTCCCTGCACCTGTGGGCTGCACACAGGTGCAGCAGGTGCTAAATCATTAATTTAAATAAACAATCCATGCCGCTCGTGCAGCTCATCCATCAATCAACCAATTGTGTGTCATGTCCAATCTTACTTTGAAAAACCGCGAAGTAGCGAGGAGCTACTGTATATCGATGCATAATAAAGGGTAAGTTATCTCCAATATCGATAAGTCCCCAAACGCTTATATCAACCTAATACATCGGCCAACCGATATATGGGTGGGGCTCTAGTATTTATTTAACAAACATACCAAGAGGATTGAGTTGAGGATATCGATGTTAAGTGGTGACTCATCGATGTGCCTCCGGCGGTGGATGCGTTTCCTGGCGCTGTGCACCATACTGGAGACAGACAGTTTGGTTAAAGGCACGGTAGCTGCTGGCTCCGTGAGTTTGGATAAAGCTGAGGTGATGTCACTATTTTCTGCAGGGAAACAAACACAACAGAACAAAACATCAACAAGAAGCACCGACCAATCTGCAAAAAGCATGTTGGTACAACTTTACAATCCAGAGCTATCTTTATCAAAGATTTATTAATGCTTTATAAACTGCACAACTCATGGGTTGACAAACATTTTATAAAGCGTTTATTAAAGTTACAAAACTTCATACATTAACGCAGGCTCACTACTAGGCAAAAAAAAAGAAACAAATCCATTCTGGTAAATGTATTTGTTTTGTTACTTGCACAGAAATAAATATTTGTATTTGTCAAAACTAAGTTTGCATCTACAAAACCTCAGTGTTTACATGGCAGTAACTTATTGACAAATGTTTGATATTTTAAATCCAAAGTGTGAACATTACAAGTAAAAAATAAGATAAAAAAGAATAAAGACTACAATGTCTCACTATTTGGCAAGAAACAATCCAATACTGTACTTTTTATCTAATGCGCTGTAACTGTTTGATAGTTTACAGCTGTTGTTTTTATAAATTTATAGCTAATTATTAACTGCATTATTAACTATTCAATACTCAAGTCAACTTTATAAAGTTCTTTAAAACTCCTCAACAGAACAAAGTGCTGTATAGTACAATAAAACACATGTACAGTATATTGAACAACACTAAAGATAAAAAACAAAAATAACAAAACATAAAAATCAACACTTAACAGGCAGCAAAAGACAAAAAATAAAATTCTTATTAAGAAATTGAACTTAGTAAAAAAATTCTTAAATGGAGCATCTAACAAAAATGTTCTTTTACCTGAAATAATAAAAGTACTTCAGTGATTGACGGGTCTTAATACATGTTTTATAAATGTTTATTATTCTTTTATAAAGCGTTTACAAAATCAGGTATAACCAATTTATGATGCAATCTCAAATTATTTATAAAGCATATCTGTAAACTCACAGGGGGTGAAAAAGGTGACAAATGTAAGCCTGTGTGTGTGTTGGGGGGGGGGGGGGTCTGTGCCCCCCAGAAGATTTTGTGATTTTTAACATGTAAATTAATCATTCTGGTACACCCCAAGAAGAAAATTAAAGACAACATGCTTCAGGTAAAAAAGACATTTACTAACATATCCTAATTTAATAAGGACATACATATGAACGATGGTGTCAACCAAAAAATAAAAAATGAACAAACGGCAGCAGCAGCAGGACAAATACAGCAGAACATTTAGCTAACAGCAACAACTCGTTTCTTAAGTGTTCTGGCCTGGACCAGACTTTTAAGGCCCGTTTCCACAGCTTGGCCATGTGCCTCTTTCATGCCCATTGGCATAAGAAGCATTTGTAATGGGGGGGGGGGGTCCTCTCCAGAAAATGTATGAATAAGATAGATGCTATTTTCTGCATTCTGGTGTATTTTAACAGGTTGTTAAACATCTACAGTAGTTTTACCTACGTTACCTACCAAGAAGCCGCGCTCAGCCAAGACGCAGCTTCACAGGCTCCCGGTGAACGCCATCTTTTTTTGTTCCTGTTGTTTTTAACTTTTTTGTGCCTACACTGCACGTCCACTGTACAGGTATGACCGCGACACAGTTGTGGCGTATTCTGTGTCACTGCCTTGACATCGTGGTTCAGTCCTTCCAGCCTCGGGCTCAGGCCTGTCATGGCAGCTGTCTCCACGATCCTCCATCTGCCTGCATGGACTGAACTCTACAGACCCGTTCGGTTACGTAGGGAAACCTTGGATGTTCTCCGCCTGCCGGACCAGTTCTGGAGGGCTGTCTGGGAGGGCAGCTGCTGCGGTCTTTGTTACCATCGAGCTGCTGATGAGACCTGCAGTGCTAACTAGACCTGCTAACACTACTAACAAGACCACGCCGCTAACCGAACCACGCTGCTAACGGTACCATGGTGCCAAGGGGACCATGTTGCTAAAATAACCTCACTGTCATCAGAACCATTCTGCCAATAGGACCATGCTGCTGTAGATTTATTTATTTTTCACTTTTGGCGCATTGTTTCTGTATTTTTAATGTAATGAGTCCTGGAGGCTCAATAGGATTACCTGTCTAAATAAAGGTTGAATGAAAATTTTTGTTGCATGCTTTGAATAAATCCCAGTTTATGTTAGTTTTTTGTACCCCCCCCCCCCCCCCCCCCCGCTCTGTAACGAGGCGCATTCTCTTCCCTCTGCCTGTTCTCCTCATGCTTTTTTGCTCTCTGTGTATCGGAGCAGCTCCTATTTTTACACATCTTACGAAATGAAAACTACTGTTTTGGATCTGACCAACTGGACTTTTGATGCAAATGACAAAATTTTCTCAACAAAACAACAGGGACCTGGAGAACCCTCATCTTCTCGGACAACACGCATGCAGCTGGACATATCTCTGGGGAGTGGAATGCGATGTGTCCTACCTCTGCTGTCGATCGAGGACGCCGAAATTGCATATAATTGGATTTATGATAACAGATTTCCTGTTTTTGGAATAGTCTGGATCCTGGTTTATCAGTATACAAAGAAGACGGCCGCAGCTAATCTGGCCTGGTCAGGCTGCTGCCTATGTGAAGGTTTGGCTCGTGCTTTGAGGACTCAAAATCAGCTGATTTACGAGCTAAACCATAAGATGGAAGTGATTTGAATCATAGGCCACCTGCAGCTTTGAGACTCATCAGCATGAAAACGACCTTGAAGAGGCTCTTAAGCACGGACCAGTAGAATGCACCTTAATCTGGCCATATCTGACCTTGGAAGTACCAGTAAAGACTCAAGGTTGACAAAAAAAAAGTCTGCCTCAATAAATCAACAACTGTGGATTATCTGAATCTGACTCCCCGGCTGGCCTCGAAACAGACAGACTTATCAATTTCTCCTGGGAAATGTGTAAACTAAGGAAAAGCTTTGTCTATCGCACCCCCCCCCCCTTCTGTGGAGGCTTATCAGAAGTGTGCCAGCTGACCATCATCTTATCAGGACAATGGACTATCTGTTAGTGCTTCATGGACCACCTCTTTGTAAATGCATATGTAACGTGTTCATAAATGTGCTGCTGGCAGAGTCTTTTGATGTCTTAAATTGTGTCATGTTAGGACAAGGTGTGAAGAGATCTTTTTTGTAATGCCATTATCCTCTCCTCATGGCTTTGACCCTTTTTCTATCTAAAAATGTATTCTGAAAAGGAAAAGAAGGCCGTGCTTTATACCAGCAGCTACGTGCACTCTGTCCATCTTTTGGACGGCTGTACGTACATGTTCTCGTTGTATCTCGGTGCAATGATAATAAAGATTATTCTGATTCTGAATCCAAGCCCGACTCCGCTTGCATTAAGCATGTAAATTATAGCCGAACCTATGAGAACCGTGCTGCTGTCGTTCGGTGTATTGTTTTGCACTATTAGTGACTGGCATATGTCTTAGATCTTTTAGCGTATCATTTGACATTCGTTTAGTGTATATTTTAGATCCTTTACCGTTTCTTTTTATAATTTATATTTTTGTTGTTGTTGGATGTAATTGGGACCCTGAGTACACAATTTTGTTCCACCTCATCTACCACATGTGATGTGAATGACAATAAAGAACCTTGAATCCTTGAATGTGTGAACACTTGATTCAACAACTATTTCAGAGACACGTTCCTCTTTCAACTAGTCCATTTATGCATCATCCTGTTTTTAAATTCACTGCTATGGCTAAGATAATGAAATTAATGTGACACAATTATCACAAACATTGACTTTAGGGGAGCACTTGACTTTTATTTAGTTAATTTTTGGTTTAGTTTTATTTGTAACACAACATGTCATTGTGCTAAGCAATAGCACGTTTAAAAACAAGAACTTTATGCAATTTTGGTTCTTTACCCAATGAGCAGGTGCAATTTAGATAACCATAAACAGTGAATTTAAGGGAGCTTTTTACCGTTTTCTGATTGACTGATCAAGTTCAAGTTCAAGTTGTGTTTATTTGTCATATGCAAGGTTAACACAGGGTTAACAGTACAATGAAATGCTTAGGATGAGAAGAACCGATTGGACTTGCTAAAAAATCAAAGAACAAACAAACAAGAAATACTATCTTATACTATGATAGGCCTACTCATAACAAAAATTGACCTGGCATCATGCACACTGTACTTGGGCAGCTGTGGCTGAGTGGTTAGAGCAGTCGTCCTCCAATGCAAGAGTTGGGGGTTTGATTCCACCATCAGTTACATGCCAAAGTGTCCCTGGGCAAGACACTGAACACCTCATTGCCTCTAATGTGTTCCATCAGTGTATGAATGTGATAAAGCTCTGATTATTATTTGTAGAGAATAGTAGTAGAGAGCTGTATGAATGGGTCAATGAGGCACAGATTGTTGTAAAGAGCTTTGAGTATCTGGATAAGATAGAAAGGAGCTGTATACGTGTAGTCCAGTTACCATTTACAACACGAAATTATACTGTGCCAGCAACAGTGACACAAAAAAAAAAACACCTTTTATTCAGTTTCGTCAACAGGCATGTAATTATTAAAAAATAATAATTTACAGGTTTTTTCCTACCTTGGCACCACCACAGTTTTTACACTTCATAACTTTTATTCTCCTTTCCATCACAATCCACTTGGAATAACATCCACCTCTCTTCTCCCATTGTTTTCATTTCCACTGTCCCTTCCTCATCACTGATTTTACCACTTTTACTTTCCAGAAACCTTGTGTTGCTTGGTCCTGATGCGTGCTCAATAATCCAGGTAGAAAAATCCAAAAAAGTTAAATCTGGTCCTCTGGACATTGTTACTTGGCTTCTTTCTCCCTAACATGATAGTTCACTTTCAAGGTATCCTCTATAAGACCATCAGAAGGACTTTTCATATCTTGGGACAAAATCTTGGTGTATGTAGCAGACAGATACATTGTTCAAATGTTGACATAGTGCTAAACTAGTGGCGCACAATACAGACGTGCTAGCTGAGATGCTGGTTATGTAGCGCTCCGCTTCTCTCACGCTTAACACCCTCCTCCCCCCAAAAAAACTCTTCGGATCCAGATGATTCACGTAAATGACATTTTGTTTTGAAATCGGTGATTTTTATCGAAAAGCGGCAAACGTTCAGGTATGATAAAGGGACCCTTGTAATAAAGTGGCACCTGTATTTCTTTATTCTACCACTATACAGAAATTATATTGTTATTATAAAATTTCCTCCTAAGAAACCACAAACTTAATAAAGTATTACAGCTAAAGCAGGTAAACTTACCTTGGCCTTCTTCTTCAGCACATCCTCGTCCTAAAACCTCTTCCACAGACTCCTTCCTGCAGCAAAGCTTAAAGAACTCTGTCACAAAGTCCCCTACATGGATAAGACAATATAAAGAAGTCCAATAAACAAAACATTTGGGAAGATTAAGCAACTTTAAACAAATGCAGACCACCTGACAGAAAATGCCACGCCTTTCAATGTTTGAAAGTTTGCTTGAAACAATAACATTTTCTTTTAAAAACACAGAAATACATGTTTTTGTGGGCAAAATTAGGATTGCAATATCCTTTTTTAATTTTAGAGCAGTAAGGAATATACTGACAAATATTACATCCAGTGGAGTTGGATGGTAAACAACCGATATAAATAAAAAATGAAAAACCTACCGAGTAAACACTGAGGGTTTTCAGCTGCTCTAACACGAACGGACCAGTGAGGAGCTTGTAGAGGGTCGAGGTCACTATTAGATGATAAAAAGAAACAAGCAGGGATCAAATTAGATCAGTCCACACCTAAATTCACTCTACTGGTGATTAAACTGTCTTCAAAAACTGCTTGAAATTATAGTTCATAAATTTCAAATCAAGCCACTTCCTACAATTTGTTGAAACACACAGGTTCTCTTATCATAGGCAGAAAAAGATGAACATTATCTAAAGTCATGCCTTTTAAAATTTTAAAAACAAGAAGAACCTGACAGGAGCTGTGAGAGGCATCATCCTTCAGCTAATATATATATATATATATATATATATATTTATGTTTAGACAATGAGTTTCTGCCTATAATATTGCTCCTCATATGTGAAGTAGGTTGACTGCAGGCACAGTTTCAAGAGTTGACACAGTTGTTCTGTGGAAAGTGTGGTCCTGCTGCTCAGAGTGGTGTCTGATTTTAATTTTAAACTGACCACCTCTACTGCATCATCAACAGGAATGCACGTAAAGAGTGATGTGACATCAAAAGAGACCATTGTTTCATCAGTCTCCATGATGACATCCCTCACCTTATCCACAAAGTCAAAAAATTTCCAGAGATGTCCCAAGAGCTAGCTTTGGTAAGCCAGGGTCAGAGTGCCAAGGTCCCCGCCTTCGGCCACTGCCCCTAGCACCATGAACCCGACTTTTATGGCCCTTCCTGCAGGTGGTGGGTCCGCAGGAAGGCAAATGCATGCTGCTCTTTCGTGCTGAGCCCGACCGGGCCCCATGGGTAGAGACCCGGTCACCAGGCACTCTCTGACGAGCCCCTCCCCAAGGCCTGGCTCCAGGATGGGGCCCCAGTAACCCACGTCCGGGAAAGGGACACCGAATTACTTGGGGGTTCTTTTGTTCATAAATATCTTCTGAACCGCTCTTTGTCTGGTCTGTCATCTAGGACCAATCTGCCTTGGGAGACCCTACCAGGGATAAATTATAATTGCCCCAGACAACATAGCTCCTAGGATCATTCAGGCGCACAAACTCCTCCACCACGATAAGGTGGCAATTCAAGGAGGAGTCTAGAAAAATAAAGTAACCAAAATAATAATGATACTTAAAATGGCTTTGGGACAAATGATGTTTCCTTTAACTTCACATTTTCTAGTTCAACCTTTTAAAGCAGTCACTGCACATGAGTGATTGTCAGTTTCTATAAGATTTCAGCAACTGAAGCAGGTTTTTCTGTTTACTGGTTCACTTCCTCAGCTGTCTCACATTTTAAGGGTCAATCCTACTCCATGTTTCAGCTCCTTTCATAGATCAGATCTCATAGAAGAGCACTTCTAAAGAGCAACTTTTGTTTTGAGCCATTATCTCGTTAAGGGGACTCATGATCTTTAATTAAGACCAGACTTTTTGACAAATGGGAGCAGGTTTCGCTTCAGATGCTTCATATTTCATTTTACCCAGACCACACTCAAGCCAACCTGTGTCAGGTGCAGCCTACAACCCAAGAACAAAAGAGAATCTTCTTGTGTTTGACAGCAGACATAACGCAATTTCTTAGAAACCTTCAGTTTTAAAAAAGAGCTGACGTAACTTACCTAAAGAGCCAGCAAATACAGCTAGCCAACAGGGGTGTAACAATACACTGATTTAAATCGATATATCGATTAAATGATTAATGATTCAATTATACTGTGGCAAAACTAAAACATCAATTCATATTATCGTCTTTAAAATATGCTTTTATTTTGAAATTCCCAGTGCATGTTTGTGTCATTTCCGTGCGCAGCTGCGCTCTGCGGCTGCCTCAGCAGCATAGCAGACGAGGCAGAAAACAATGAAATTCACTCTCCTGCTGGATTTAAATCAACACTGTGGAAATATTTTGGATTCAAACAGAAGGACGGCTCAACAGACAGAACTCATGCCGTATGCAACAAGTGCCAGTGTGAGTTAAAATACTCGGGAAAAAACAAATTTGGCCGTTCACCTGAAGAAGAAACACGGCATTGATAGCCATGTTATGTAAGCCCAATATCTATTTGTGTATCATTATAACTGAAAGGTAATCAGGGCACTTTTAAGTTAACTATGGTTATTAATCAGTTAATGACTACTGTCATCAATCAGTTCATTTATTATTAATCTGTTCATATTGAAGAGCCGTGGATCTGCTCTGTTCACGGCCTTTTTCAGCCTCTCCTCTTTTTCTGTTGAAAACCTTTCCGGGGCATTCATGCACTCGGAACGCGTAAATTACGCAGTGCGCGTCTGTGCATGGTGCGCGTAATTATGCAACGAGTATTTACGCACATGGAGAGCTGAGTAATAAGATGTTGTTTTTGGGCAAGTGGGCGCTTTTTATGTTGTTCGAATGGACCCAGTGAGGCGGAGACTACATCTGCTTCGCCCTTAACCCACCAGCGACAGCCTTAAAGGACGAAGCCTTTATGAAATAGAACGTTGGTTACGTACTGTAACCCCAGATTCTATGAGTATAGGCGTAGCCCTTTAAGCATCGGACCTCACTGGCTCCTAAATGGCTGAAGAAAATGCTATTTGGGAGCCAATTACCCGCTCTTAATGTAATTTATATGGACCGGGTGGGGCCCACACAACAGGTGGGCGTGGACAAAATTTTTTCAGTGCGATGCTTTGCATGACGGGATAAACCCACTAAGCGACAGCTCTTAAAGGGCTACGCCTATACTCATAGAATCTGGGGTTACAGTACGTAACCAACGTTTTCTTCATGGTTATATCCATAGTACTTGCTATTAAGCTTATAATTCAACATTATCACACGTAATGTAAGGGAGTCCATATGGAACTTTACAAATGGTCATCCAGTGTAACTCTGATGGTATTTAATCATACTGGTGAAATTTCAACTTTTTCAATGGCTGTACATGCATGGTTAAAATTTTCACATCGAGCAACTTTTGCTACAAATCCACCTGGTATTGTTAACATTCCCAGATAAACCTCTATCAAAAAAACATGAGAATTGGTTCCAAAATTGGTTATGAAAATCTGCCTGTCCCAACGACTAATTGCGTTTTCAGCTAGAAGCTCTTTGAATCATCCTGTTTGAGCTAAAATCCTATTTTCTGTTCATCTTTGGTATTTTTATAAATTCAACTACAGTACTTTCTGCCATAAACGTTTCACCGCCTTATAAGTCGCATCAGTGCAAATATGTCTAATAAAGTGGGAAAAAGCATAAATATGTTGCTTCGTCATATAAGTTGCATCTATTATGCGTCACCGCTGACACCTGGAAATGTGGGCCGGTGTTGTGCCAAAAATTGATTGGCTGGCAAATGGCCATGGGAGCTTGCACAGGAGGACTTCAACAAGAATTTAACAAGATTAACACTTAAAAACAATTATTTGTTTGCTGGACTTTATAGTAAAGCTGTATCTCTGTTGAACTTTTACTTAATAAATGCACTTCAATGGTCAAATTTGCTGCATTTTGCTGGAGCGGCGCAGCAAAATGAAGCTGACACAACTGCATGCCATACTACTCGAGTGCCATTTAGCTGCTGAAAATGGTAGTGTTCAATATTTTCAGTCAGAATGAATGAAAACGGTCATATCTCAGTCAAAATTTGATTTATAAATATGGGGAAAAACATAAATAAGTCACTTTGGTGTATAAGTCGCAGGGCATGCAAATTATGCAAAAGACCACGACTTATAGGTCAGAAAATACAGTAAATAACATTACTGTGACGGACTGTTGGAAAAGAGTCTAACAATCCAGTTTAAAATATTTGCTTAACTCTGAGTTGCAGCAATCAGGGCCTTCAAGGTATTTACTGAAGGCTTTAAGAAGAAGTATAAAGAAAACAAAAAAGTTAAATGTCATTTAATAGATTTTATAGTATGAATACAAATATGTGGAGTTTTCTTTTCAGTAGCAGTGTAACACAGGTTTATTTCTGTGTTTTCTGTCTGAGTGCATGTCAGAATGTCCAAACCATTGTAGTGAATGTGGGGGACAGCTTAACTGTCGCTTCACTACTAATTAATTGTTCTTAACGCTAGTTCAAGCACGAAGAATATTAATTGTATAAATACAACGGATTCTTTATTTTTCAAGTTAAATTAATGCCATGTGAAGAGATAACTGTGAGGATTGTTTAATCAGTGACAGGAGACGCCATTTTTCTTTGACCCATCAGAATAAATGCGGTCATTTATTTAACAGAATCAAAATTTAACATCAAAACATGTACACATTGATTTGCTGATCTGGTTCTGATTAATAAAAACTTGGCACGCATTACTAACAAGACAACAGAACATTTCTGGAGGCATCTAGATTACTGGCAAAATAGAAGTTTAAAGGAAGGAATGGAAAAGTTTAAAAGTAGATGGATGAAGGAAAGATGTATGTTTGTTGACCAGAATTAGCACGCTTCTTTCAACACCAGCTCAAACCCCCGGTACACTCGGTGCATGACGACTCGTTACCTTTGCAGAAGATAAATCAACTCCGTCCGGTACCGGGTCCATTTCAAGGCTACCTTTCCAGCGTCTCCGGTCAGGGTGGCTGGCATCGTCAGAAGTCGTGACGATTTACTCTGTCCAACAGACAAGCTTCCTTCGAAGTTGTAGGGCGTTACACACGGGTGAGTTCACAGCGAGGCGCTGTGACTCCATCCATAGTCAGAGATTCCACTCAGAAGTGGAAGACTCCATGAAAGGCCCAAGAAGACTCCGGTCAAAGACTGACTAGTTCCAGGAAGTGTTGACTTTTAAAGAGTCCTCACTTCCGGTCACGTAGTACTTCCTGATTGGTTGAAACAACCAACAGGGGGGTGTTTCAGTGATGTCAGAGGGTTATTAAAAGTCCAGAGAGGCTGCAGGAATGTTTAGGAACGTTTAGTACAGACCGAGAAATGTTATGGTGAAATGAGACAAACGCAAATGCCAGTTGAAGTTATTTACCGTCTGCTAGGTTTAAAAACAAGGCAGTTCGTTCTAATAACTTGTTTTCTGACTGTCTCTGACTTTCGACCAACATCACTACTTCTCATTTAGACAGAAGATCAAAATGCATAATTACTTATATATAGACATTTAACTTGATTTCTAATTTCTAATGAGGTTTAAAAATCATTAATACTGTTTCACAGTTGATTTAAATGAGTGGTTTAATTTCAACATTAAAAATGGTATGAACTAAACACACTTTTGATTATCAAGATATTGTAAAATAGTAATGATAATATAAAAGAAGAGTGTTTTTTCAATTGATTAATTCAAGATATAATTAGACAGTCTCTTGATGAGCTAATTTGTATTTCTGGATTCAAATCAATGAAGTAACAGTTCCTGTCCCATGAAGGTCTTCAGAGATAGGTTTTGGCCTAGTTCACTACAGTCCCCCCTTTGGAAATCATCGCCTGTCCATGGGGATGAATTCCAACATGAACTTACGCCTCCGAATGTCCTTGATCTTGATGTAATCCAGCAAGAGGAAAACAAAAGTCACAGAAGGTAATCCCACAACGGTTGGTAATTCCACAATGTTGTTGGTAATTCCATTATGTTGTTGGTAATTCCATTGTAGCAATGCTTTAATCCCTTGGAAACAAAGTCTGTAATCCATTGAAAAAAGTCATATAATCCACAACGATAAATCCACAACGATTGGAGGTGTTGATTGATCAGCATGCAGAGGGGTTCCCTCGATTGAACTGCAGAGGCGACCACTGGATGGAGTTTGGGGACCCACGTTGGAGTTGTAGGTCCCTTCAGCGAAGGTTGCTGCTGGTGGTTCCTAGTGGGTGCCATTCTGGTTCTATGTGTTATGCATTTATGTGGTTTTAGTTGGGATTATGAGTGGGATTTTACATAAGACCTTAACCTATATGCACCTGGTGTGTAAGCTATCATGGTTTAGATCAGCTACAGTTATCAATTAAAGGGTGGGTCATGCTGAAAAATTATATATAGGGATTTATACCTATAGAAGGGCATTCCAAACTATTTTTCCATTCCTAACTTGGTTTAAGTTAGAGTTACATGGCAAAATATAGTTTGGTTCAATTGTCTGTTGTCCTTTTAGATGAACGACTTGAGGTTTGGTTTTTTGGTTTTCCCCCTAAATGTTTTGGAGTCTATGGTGAGATTCAACTGAAGGATTAACTAGCCCCCCCCCCCCCATGAGATCTTTGTCTCCTGTGGAGTTATTGAACGCCTTGTGCAGTTTGACTGCAATGCCTCTACTATGCAGTGGTGCTCTGTGGAGTGGTCTGGATGGCTGAAACTGGCCACAGACCAGGCACCCTTTTATGTAGTTCTTGAAATCCTTTTTCATTCCAGGCCAATAAGCAACTTGTTTTAATGCTTTCAGCGTGGCGTTATCTCCCTTGTGTCCTGCGGATGGGAGGTCATGCGCATGAACTAACATCACGCCCCTGTGGTCATGGGGGACCACAAACACGGGTGAGGACGTCGGTCCATGAGCAAAAGTTAGGATGCCCTTAAGTAGTTTTAGCTGTTTGCGCAGCTGAAAGAGGACTTTAAGGTCTGGATTGGAATCCAGGTCGGCTTCGGACGGAGTGTTTTTCTTTGGGTCAGTCAAGCACAGCATCATTGAGTTTATCGCAGGATCCGACTTCTGAAGTTGGATGACGTCTGGGTCAGTCAGCACGGGTTGTACAGAGACTGTGTTGTCAGCTGGCTTGGCTGCAGCCTGTGCACGTGTGACTGCCATTACCTCGGCTGTAGGTTGTACTGACAGAGTTGCGAGCAGCCAGGAGGGGTCAAAAGACCCCGGAGGGCCGTCCTCGGCTCCGTCCTTGAAAGCTGATTTATCTGTCCGCAGCGACAGTACAGCATCTTTGGTGTGGGATCCTTGGATCTCTACACCTTGAACTACCAACGGTAGGTAGTATCCGGTGGGCTCTGACTGTCTCAGCTCGCAGAGGAGGCTTTCTTGTTCAGTCAGAGTTGGGTTCACCGGTTGGGTCTCTTCAGTTTCACATGCTTTTAAAGGCTTACTTACCGGGACTGTGTTCTCTGCTGAGAAGTCTTCAGTGCCTTCTGCGGTGCCTGCTGTTGAGCAGTCTGTAACTGTCTCAGGAGGCATGAGTATTGGCAGGGGTTTGCTCACTCTAGCCCACATTGTCTGTTCACCATAATCCATAATCGCCTCAAAGCGATTTATAAAATCCTGGCCAATCAAAAATGGGAATGAGTCAACCGTAGACACATGTACCGGGTGGTATAGTGTCATCTCGCCAACCTGCATGTGAACCATAGCTCTAGCTGTTAGGGTTGTCCTCGTCTCTGCGAGGCCCTGCAGTCCTATAGCACGTCAGTTTGGCTGACATAATAGTTACGTCGGCTCTACCGTCCAGTAGGGCTTCATGTGTGAGGACCCCTTCAAGTGTGATTGACAGGTAAGCTTTTTTAGCGACCCCCTTTCTGATCAGGTTACACAGGAACCTTGTAGGTTTTGGCCAAAGTTTTTTCTTACGTTTACCTTCACCTGTGTAATCCAGGTTTTTCCGAACCGTTGGTGCAGTCGCTGCTGCTCCTGAGAGTTCGGTTTTTGACGGGCCTCCGTCATTGATGTATGAGATCACCTGCTCACTGTGTGTTGAGGGGCTCTCATTGTTTGTAACAACAAGGTCCTGGTGGCTGTCCGTGACAGCGACAACATTGTTGTTTGTGTCTCCCTGATTTATCTGAACCGTTAGCACAGCTGTTGCTGTTTCTGAGGTTTCAGTTTGTGACGGGTCACCGTCGGTGACGTGTGATTGTACCCCACCTTTTTCTGGTGAGGGCCTGTCAGAGTTTACAACAACAATGTCATGGTGACTGTCTGTGACAGCAGTAACGGTGTTGTCTGTATGCTCTGACCCATCAGCAATGATATTGCCACACACAGCGTCAGATTGTTTGTCCGTGGCAACACCTTTCAATATTTCCAAGAACCGACACACACTCTATGTCTCGTCCGAGCTCAGAGGTCTGGGGCTCTCTTTCTGGATCCGCTGCCCTTTCTTTTTCATCTCAGGTTGTTCAGGCCGACGTGGTGGGGAAGCAGGTCCCCTCCTCTGGGGTTCCCAGTGGGATCCCTGGTTGTATGGGTCACCTTTGGTGCCATACTTTTTACCCCGATGGCATGCGCCCCCCCTTCTGGTACATTCGTTCATCCTCTGGTTTCCTGGGAAACCATTTAGGATCCTGTCTGGGCCAGGGGGCACTCACCTGTTATGGTTTGGCTGCTGGGAAACCTCGTTTCCTCTCGCCTTTTTTTGGGAGGGGGAGCTGAAGCTCTCATTCCTTCCAATGCTAATGACTGGGCAGGAATCCTCTCACCTGGGAACACCTCAAAGGGTGTTTTGGCCTGTGAACGGGCCTCAAAGACATTCACAGCACAACTTTTTATCTCACTGATGGATTTCTCTTTGAAATTAGCCATCATTTGCACCGACATCCTTACATCAGGGTGGAGATTTTTGCTGAAAACGAACTTAAACGCTTCCTCCTCCATGCCAGTTTTGTTCCTGTAACCAAAATAAGCCTGCAAAATTCTGGAATAATATGCCCTGGGGTGCTCATTCTTACCTTGCATGACCTTGTCGGCGGCTGGATATCCGCTAGGTCCCGCGCAAGGGGTATACTCTTTCATAAGAGCAGCACATAACAGGCGGTAATCCTTTCTTGTGGGATCAGGTTGACGCTCTATGAAGGAAAACACCGTCCTGGCTGAAGTGAGCCTGATCAGACCCACTTTATCCTCAACTGTAGCGTTGGGATAGCTTCTTATTTGGAAGTCAAGGTCGTTCAGATAGGCCTTAGTATCGGTTGAACCCAATGGCCCCGGCTCAAAGCGTTGGACATACTTCGCCATTTTATGCAATTCTGGCTGAGGAATTGGTGTTTTTGGAACAAAATAAGCACGTGGAGGTGATTCACCAGACTCACATGGATGTGGCAAAAGGGGATTATGTGCAAGAGATACAACAAAATCCTTCTGAGGTGGTGGGTGACCTGGACTCTGACCCAGTTCGTCTTTGAGTTCCAGACATCCTTGCCCCTCGTCAGAAATTTCATTTGTTGCTGCGGCTAATTTTGCCTCACAGGCTTTTAAGCATTCATGTGATGTATGACACTCACTTTGTAAACGCACGCCTTGTTGGACTAACGCCACTGTTTCCAATCTGCACTCGTCCAGAGCCTTTGATGTGAGCTGCAACTGTCGTTGCAGAGCATCATTGTCTGAACACAGTGCTTGGTACTTAATCCCTCCTTCACATAGCTTTCCCTCATATGAGTCTGCTTGTAACGACAGCTGAGCTTGTGAGAGCTCTTCTTCACGTTTCAATTCATTTTCCCAGGTTTCCTTATCAAATTTAAACTGTGCCATGAGTTTTAGATACTCCTCTGTTTCACTGTTAAACCTTATTGTAAGGTCTTCTGCCTTGTTGGCCTCAATATAAAATTTAGCCTTCAGCAAGAGTGCTATTTTAGCTAGTTGTTCATAGCCTGACTTTTTTATGGCTGTGGAAGTCACACTTTCTGCAACTTCCTTCAGCTCGTCCAATAACTCTGTTGAGTTCATGCTGTCCACCTGTTCACCATATGGATGTAAGGATTCTGTGATCAGCCTCTTTAGGGCAGTCTCTAGCCAGTCCTTTTTATCACATGGATCAATATCAGCTTCTGTTAAATCTGCCATGGTTATCCACTGTTCAGCAAACCTATCTGGTTAAACAGTTGCAAACTTAAGAGTTTTTAACAGGTAAACTATTTTATTTAAGTGAGCAGTGAGTGTTATACACTATTTTAGCTCTGGGTTCCATCAACAGTACTGTTATAAGCCAACTTTTCAATAAATGGGCCCCTGTTCAAGCCTTACCCCAAAAATATTGTAAGTAAATGCTTCCTGCTGGCAGTGTTACTTAATATGCTTATTTTTAACAGGTAAAATGAGCCAGGCTATTTCAGTGTACTCCAATGCACTTAAAATTAATAAACCTGCAATTTTTCTAAAAAGTCTGACAGCAACTTGTAGTTTTAAACGCTCTCCAGCAGTTTTAATTTACCAGAATTCGCTATTTAAACAGTACACAGAAACCAGGCTCTGATGAACAGAAAAAAAAAAATGTTTAAATGAAAGGCGAGTGCACAGCTTTCTTTCTGGAAAACTGTTATACTCCTTTTTAACAGCAGGTGGCGGTGTAAGCTTACTTTTACCGGTAGGAGTCGCTGACGACTTCCTGTGAACCGTCCTGTTGACATCCGGTTGTTAGCCGTTAGTTACATGTAGCAAATGGTCAAACATGGTTCAAATCAGCATTTATGGACGGATTTAAAGCTTAAACGTCACGTCTCTCAACAAGCACGCCTTTTCTGCATGAGTTTAGGAACAAAAGACAGGGCCTTATTCTAAGTCTAAATGAGGCTTAAAAATCAATAATACCGTTTCACAGTTGATTTAAATGAGTGGTTTACTTTCAACATTAAAAATGATATGAACTAAACACACTTTTGATTATCAAGATATTGTAAAATAGTAATGATAATATAAAAAGAAGAGTGTTCTTTCAATTGATTAGTTCAGGATACAATTAAACAGTCTCTTGATGAGCTAATTTGTATTTCTGGATTCAAATCAATGAAAAAACAGTTCCTGTCCCATGAAGGTCTTCAGAGACAGGTTGAGGTAGGAAGCCTAGTTCACTACACCATAAAACAAGTGAGAGTGTAAACCTGTAAAGACTATCGGATTAAAAATTCAGATTTGAAGTGAGTTGGGTTGACTCAAAAATAATCAGTTGTAAATGTACATTCAGAGATTACTTCCTGAGCGTTTCATTAAAATCCATCCAATAATTCATGATACATTTTGCTAACAGACAAATTTGCCTCCAGTAATTAGTGGAAAAGTTTTAAAACAGATCTTGTATAAGTGAGAACCCAGAGTCTACGTATGGGATGAGTCTCAGCTGCGACCATACCAGATTTGAGCTCAATCTCTGTAAAAATGATCACGTTTGCTAAGTTCACTTAGCTGTGGCTGCCATCTTGAATTGTATTAGTTCCAAAAGTTGTAGATGTTCATTCATTGACTGCTTCTAGAGTTTCATGAAAATCTGTCCAGTGGTTTATTAAATAATTTGCTAACTTGACAGACAAATGTGCACGCACGTTCTTGTAAACATACTTTTTGGGGACTTTGCATTGACTTCCATTCATTTTCTACAGCCTAACCCTGACCCTTACCCTGATGCATGCTCAATAATCCAGGTAGAAAAATCCAAAAAAGTTCAATCTGGTCCTCTGGACATTCAAAAAAACAAAAAACAAAACAAAGCAAAAAAATCTAGAAACGTTTCGTCTCTCATCCGAGAGACTTCCTCAGTCTGAGGTGCTGTATTCAGCTCAGTCTCTTAAATAGCACCTTCTCAGAGTGGATCAACCAGTTTGCTGCTGACAACCAAAACCAGCTGATCACATGCTCAAGAAGGACCATCAGCCTAACAATGGATCATTAGCACACTGATGGCTGTTTACTATTCACAGAGGGCTGAGTGATACTAGCAATCACAGCATTGTAAGAGGGGGACAGTTGAACCCGGAGGCTCCACCCCTGTTTAACGATGGACGATTTCTTTTCACAAAGATGGCCTCCTTTACTCCTCTCTCAAACCATCGTTCCTCTCTGTCCAGGAAGTGAACATCTTCATCCTTGAAAGAGTGACCGCTGGCCTGGAGATGAGTGTAGACCGCAGAGTCCTGGCCTGATGATGTTTATCTTCTGTGCTGGTCCATCCTTTTGGCCAGTGGCTGTTTAGTTTCCCCGATGTAAGACTGATCACAGCCCTCCTGACACTGAACAGCATACACAACATTGCTCTGTTTGTGCCGGGGGACTGGATCTTTGGGATGAACCAGTCTTTGCCGTAATGTATTTTGGGGTTTAAAAGCCACTGGGACGTTATGTTTAGAAAATAAACGTCTCAGTTTCTCTGATACTCCCTCAACATACGGAATGACCACTGGTCTGGGTCTGGGTTCCTCCTTTTCACCTGTTGGCTGACTGGAGTCCTGTTTGGGTTTCTTCTCTGCTTTCAGGAAGGCCCAGTTAGGATATCCACATTGCTCTAGAGCCTGTTTTGTGTAGGATTTCTCCTTCTGCCTGGCTCCCGAGCTAGTGGGGACGCTGTCTGCTCTGTGGTACAGAGTCCTGATGACTCCTAACTTGTGCTCCAAAGGGTGATGGACCCTGACCCTTACCCTAAACCTAACCATTACTAGTACATGCCTAACCCTAACACATCCACAGTTCACAACTAAGTCCTAACCTTAACCCCCCAACGAGACTTCTCCTTATGGGGACCTGGCTTTGGTCTCCATAAAGAGCAGTTGGTTCCCACAATGCATGAGTTTTTGGAAAACTGGTTCCTACAAGATAACCTGAAACAAAAATGTGCGTGCACACACGCACGCACGCACACACACACGCACACACGCACGCACGCACACACACACGCACGCAAATGCACTATCTCCCTTTTGCTTTCTGCAGGTGGCAGGTGGAACAAATAAACAAGTGATTAAAGTAGACACTGATAGGGGTACAGCAGTCTTTATAAACGGGTCCTCCAGCTCTTGTGTGCATTAACACTCTTAACGGTGCTTCACATTCTCTACTTATTCGTGATTATTTTCAGGTTTTATTTGTTTCTACAACAAATGAGACATTTGTTAAGCATTTATGAAATTACATCCTTACCTGTAGACATCATTATCTAAGACTGTGCCCTCTGTGAGGTGAGGCCAGGTGGTTGCCAGATGAAGTTCACTTCAAAAGATAAAAAAGGAGACATAATGCTTTATTTTACTAAATAACTTCTGCAGTATAAAACAAATAAACAGTAGAAATGGATCCACAAAAGACCATAGAAATACAGCAACACATAAATGATCATGTCTCAGCCGTACATTTAAAAAAATGGGACATTGTTGACATAAAAACCACAACAATCATGATCTACAGTGGCATATTCATGTGTCTTGACTTTTTAATTTGTACTTACAAATTGCAAAAATAATAATTATTTTATCTGACAGTTTAGTGACAGAAAAAAAAAAAAAACAATCATGCGTAAAGTTAAGGATTATATGTGTATGCTCTACAATGCAAAAGTTTTACATATATTTTGTGTAATTGTTGCTGCCTCTTGGCCAGGTCTTGTACCTTGAAAAAGAGGTTTTTAATCTCAATGGGTTTTTTTAACCTGGTAAAATAAAGGTTAAAAAAATATATATAATTTGTTCATACACACATGTAAATGCATATGTATGGGGGAATTATCATGCCGTTAACGGAGAGCGCACATTTTGTGTTTGAAAGCAGGAATTCATCTCTTTGTTCTCAAAACTTGTAATACTTGGACTCAGAACTTCTGTTCTCTCTCAAAATTTTGTGTTTTCCTACTCGCGCTCAAAACTTCTCTCTGCTTGGATAAAATCTCCGCTCACAAACCTACCTGTCCGCTCTCTCGGAACTAGGACTTTAACAGACTACTCGAGTAATCTACACATCGATTCCTAGGACATCTATCGAGTTTTTTAATTTCACGTCGAGTATTCGTGGTGACGTCATTACATCGCTGTTACGTCATTGCGTCATGTGTCACGTGATCCGCACCAGGTTAGGGTTCCAAAATGGATTCCTCCAAGCAGACAGATGGAGCGGAGCAGGCCCAGTCTTGACAAACAGGTAGAAATGCATCAATAGTATTGAAATATTTCACTAAAGATGAATCTTCCGGTTCAACTACCATAAAGAAACAGAAAATTAATCAATTTCCTGACTGTTTGGAGCTCGTTGCGAACCGGTGTTGTACAAACCGGATTCCAAAAAAGTTGGGACACTAAACAAATTGTGAATAAAAACTGAATGCAATGATGTGGAGATGGCAAATGTCAATATTTTATTCGTAATATAACATAGATGACAGATCAAAAGTTTAATCTGAGTGAATGTAACATTTTAAAGGAAAAATATGTTGATTCAAAATTTCACAGTGTCAACAAATCCCAAAAAAGTTGGGACAAGTAGCAATAAGTGGCTGGAAAAAGGAAATTGAGCACATAACTGTAGTGAACTCGGCCTCCGACCAAAACCTACCTCTGAGGACCTTCATGGGACAGGAACTGTTATTTCATTGATTTGAATCCAGAAATATAAATTAGCTCATCCAGAGACTTTCTAATTGTATCCTGAAGTAATCAATTGAAAGAACACTCTTCTTTTATATTATCATCACTATTTTACAATATCTTGATAAATCAAAAGTGTGTTTAGTTCATACCATTTCTAAATGTTGAAGTGAACCACTCATTTTAAATCAACTGTGAAACAGTATTAATGATTTTTTAATCCTCATTTAAATTAGAAATCAAGTTAAATGTCTATTTTACAAAGTAATTATGCATTTTTGATCTTCTGTCTAAATGAGAAGTAGTGATGTCGGTTGAAAGTCAGAAAGAAGTTATTAGAACGAAGTGTCGTGTTTTTAAACCTAGCAGACGGTAAACAAGAAGCTACTGGCCTCTCTTCCTCCCACTTCGCCATAACATGTCTTCTGTCTGTACGGGATGTTTCTAAAACATTCCTGCTGTTTTCTTGACTTGTAATGACCCTTTGACATCACTAGAACCACCCCCAGTTGGTTGCTTCAACCAATCAGGAAGTCCTGAGGTGACCGGAAGTGAGAACTCTTTAAGAGTCCACACTTCCTGGAACTTCTCAGGTCAATCGGGGCAACTGGGTCTGTCAGTCAGTCTGTCAAGTCTCCTGAGCTCCTCAAGCAGGTCTCTGATGAAGTCTAGTCTTGAACTTAGTCATCGAAGCCTGTGATGGATCCTTCCACATCTGAGTGGAACCTCTTACGGACTCACAGCTTGCTGTGTATCCAACCGGGAGATGAGCGTGTTTGTTGAACGGAGTACCGTCACTACTTCGGACGATTCTCAGCCGTCCTTACCGGAGACGCTGAAAGGTAGCGTTGAAATGGACCCGACACCGGAGCTGATTTATCTACTGCGAAGGTAACGAGTCGTGACGCACTTAGTGTACCGGGGCTGAGCTGGGGTCGGATGAAGGGTGCCATTCCTAGTCAACACACTTTGCCTCATCCATCTTTTCTCTTCATTTAAACTCCTCCATTTCCCATCTTTAAACTCTTCTATTTTGCCAGTAATTAATCTAGAGGCCTTCAGAAATGTCTGTTGTTTTTATTAAATAAAACGTGCCAAGTTTTATTAATCAGAACCAGATCAGCTAATCAAGTGTACAATGTTTTGATGTTAAATTTTGATTCTGTTCAATAAATGACCACATTTATTCTGATGGGTCAAAGAAAATTAACGTCTCATGTCACTGATTAAACAACCTATGCACAGTTACCTCGGTCACATGGCTATAATTTAAATCGAAAAAGAGAGAACCCGTTATTTAAAATATATTGTAGTCAAGGGCAGCTAAAACTTAGCCCTTATAACCCTATATAACGAACAGCTGGAAGACCAATTAACACTAATTAGGTCAATTGACAACATGATTGGGTATAAAAAGAGCTTCTCAGAGTGCCAGTGTCTCTCAGAAGCCAAGATGGTAAGAAAATCATCAATTCCACCATTGTTGAGCAGAAAGATAGTGCAACAATACCAGAATGGTGTTACCCAGTGTAAAATAGCAAAGACTTTTAAGTTATCATCATCAACCATGCATAACATCATCAAAAGATTCAGAGAATCTGGAACAATCGCTGTGCGTAAGGGTCAAGGCCGTAAAACTCTACTGGATGCTTGTGATCTCCGGGCCCTTAAACGTCACTGCACCTCAAACAGGAATGCCACTGTCAAGGAAATAACAGAATGGGCTCAGGAATACTTCCAGAAAGCATTGTACCATGCCATCCACCGTTGCCAGCTGAAACTCTACAGTGCAAACAGGAAGTCATTTCTAAGCAAGCTCCACAAGCTCAGATGTTTGCACTGGGCCAGGGGTCATTTAAAATGGAGTGTGGCAAAATGGAAGACTGTTCTGTGGTCAGATGAGTCACGATTTGAAGTTCTTTATGGAACACTGGGACGCCATGTCATCCGGACCAGAGAGGACAAGGATAACCCAAGTTGTTATCAACGCTCTGTTCAGAAGCCTGCATCACTGATGGCATGGGGCTGCATGAGCGCTTGTGGCATGGGCAGCTTGCATGTCTGGAAAGGCACCATTAATGCAGAGAACTATGTTCAGGTTCTAGAACAACATATGCTCCCATCTAGACGTCATCTCTTTCAGGGAAGATCCTGCATTTTTCAACACGATAATGCCAGACCACATTCTGCAGCAATCACAACATCATGGCTACGTAGGAGAAGGATCCGGGTACTGAAATGGCCAGCCTGCAGTCCAGATCTTTCACCTATAGAGAACATTTGGCGCATCATAAAGAGGTAGGTGCGACAAAGAAGGCCCAAGGCGATTGAACAGTTAGAGGCCTGTATTAGACATGAATGGGAGAGCATTCCTATTTCTAAACTTGAGAAACTGGTCTCCTCTGTCCCCAGACGTCTGTTGAGTGTTGTAAGAAGAAGGGGGGATGCCACACAGTGGTAAAAATGGACTTGTTTCAACTTTTTTGGGATTTGTTGACGCCATGAAATTTGGAAACAACAGATTTTTCCCTTAAAATGATACATTCTCTCAGTTTAAACTTTTGATCTGTGATTTGTGTTCTATTCTGAATAAAATATTAGATGTTGGCACCTCCACATCATTGCATTCAGTTTTTATTCACAATTTGTTTAGTGTCCCAACTTTTTTGGAATCCAGTTTGTATTTATATATATTTTAAGACTTTATAAACCCTTTCCACACTCTTGCAATGTTGTACACACTTAAACCTATGTAATTTTAACAACATAAGTATATGTACTGTACAGTACAACAAAATTTTATATGGGTAATCACCAGCTCTGCAGCTGCAGGCTCAGTTCTGGTCAGGATTGGTTCTGATTCGGCTACACAGTAGCATGACGAGGTCCGCCACCCTGTCCAGGTTCATGTGTGCATGACTTGCATTACAGTATAGGCTTATTGAAAGAAAACTACAAAATGGTGGCGCCTGTCTGAAGCATTTTTTTTTTCCGTTAACTTTTTATCTGTACCGTCCCAATCACAATTAGGGCGGCTGTGGCTGAGTGGTTAGAGCAGTCGTCTTCCAGTGCAAGAGTTGGGGTTTCGAATCCACCAGCAGTCACATGCTGAAGGTCCCTGGGCAAGACACTGAACCCCTCATAGCCTCTGATGTGTGTCCCATCAATGTATGAATGTGATAAAGCTCTGATTAGTCTCTTTAGAATGATTTGTTCAATTATCTTTGTAGAGATCTAGTATAGAGCTGTATGAACGGGTAAATGAGGCACAGATTGTTGTAAAGAGCTTTGAGTATTGCGATAAGATAGAAAGGAGCTGTATAAGTACAGTCCATTTACCATTTACATGAGTAGTATTAAAGTTGATGATTGTGTGTCGTGTACAATCTTATGTTGAAAAACCACGAAAGAGCGAATCCTCGAAAGTCAAACCACGAAGTAGCGAGGGACTACTGTAATGAATTTTTAGAATTGATAAAAACATATTTTTTCACTAAATTGATAAAATCCTACTTTTTTAAGTAGAAGTTGGAGTAGAAAAGCTCTATGTTTGCATGTTAACTTCAAAATGGAAGAAACGTGGCAGTGTTCTTACCTGATTGGCTCCTCACAGGCTCCAAATGGAAGATTTCCAAACTCCACTCCTCCCACCTCACCTCCAAGGACAGTGTCAAAGTCTACAAAAATTAATCAATAAAACAACGCCCCCAGCTCATAAGAAAACATATTTTGTTTTGATAGCAATTCAGGCACACCGCACTGTGGCAGCCTTGCAGTAAAAACTAATTAAAAGGATCAAACTTATTTCATGTGCTTACCAGGAGGCTGCTGGGGCCACGTATGCTGCTGCCAGTCTTGAAGAATATAGGTGAAGCGAATGGCAATGTCAACTGGTGGCAGAGGGAGCAGGTTGCAGCCCTAAGGAGGAGGAGGAAAACACATGCAGATAAAATTTAGATTTATTTAAACCAGGGTCAGTGCAGAAAATAATGCTGCGTGGTAAAAACAAGAAGCCGGTGTACGTCAGCGTTCACTCATTAGTTTTTATTTCATCTGTCTCAAGTTTCACGTCAGTCGAACTCCAACCCAAGTCCTAAAGAAACTGGAGGTAGAGTTAATGTTCAGACGTTGTTGCGACTCCGACTTTGAGATCTCGACAAATCTTGTTTCCATAGCGATTTGACCACATGCTGCACAGAGAGTGGGTCCACTCCCTACTGTTCAGCCAGACATGACAAAAAGTGATGATGAACAGAGGAGGAGGGGTTTATCTTCGTCATGGAGGAAAGGTTTAACGGCTGGAGGAGGTGTCTCATTAAATCGGGGACGAATGATCAGATGCAGAGTTTAATTTGAGCCAGATCCTGCAGGAACAGGTTCTGAGAACTCCACAAGGTGCGTTCCAGTAACTGTTTGCTTAGATCCAGTCACTCTCAGGTCTAATAATAATAAAGTTATGAACATATAAGACTACCTTGAACAAATAAAACCTATACTGGATATGTAATCTGAAAATAATTACATAAAGACTCATTTTAAACATAAGCTTCCTAACATCACATCAGAGCTGTTCCTTCACATTTCCACTTCTGCTCTTAAAACATCTCTGCAGCTAAAAGTTCAAAGTCATGGGCACTTTTATTAAAACACAGAAATATAAAGTTTGTGCTGCACATAAGTTCCTGTGCTTCTGTGAACAATCCGATGTGTGAATCACTGCAGGAGTTATCTGAACTTTCACTGAACTGCAACAAAGAGACGAAGATCTCGGCTCATGAAGCTCTTTGTCGTGCAGTCAGAGTATCTGAAGCCACGTCGGAGCGACCAGGACGCTTTTCTGAACCGAGCAGGATCGACAGCAACTCTTTTCTAAGTCTGTGACAAAGAGCTAAATATTAGGCAGTTTCTTCCAAGTGTGGCCAAAAACAGCTGCACTTGTTGTCCCACGGTGGGCACCTGCCTGACAACAGCCCTCTGATCATTTTATTGAGGAGCTGCAAGTGTTTCATCCACAGTACGGTCTGAGGACGCAGGTGTACTCTGTGGACAGACTGACGTTGAGTTGCTCCGTCTGCGCTTCAACATAGACTGTCCCCACAAAATATTGAACAAATATTGAACAAATATTGAATTAATATGGAATAAATGACGACAGTCTTAAAAGGGCCAGTAAAATCTGATTTTTTTTTTTTTTTTGCAGTAGTCAGTTCCTCGACCCACCTGTCAATCAATCCAGCACGTCAGCAACTGACCAATCAGCAACCTCAATTTGTCCTGAAGTGAACGGCCCTTACTGGCAGCACAATGGCTCAGTGGTTAGCACTGTTGCCTCACAGCAAGAAGATCCTGGGTTCAATTCCCGGTTGGACCTGGGGTCTTTCTGTGTGGCGTTTGTATGTTCTTCTCGTGCTTGCGTGGGTTTTTGGGTTCTCCGGTTTCCTCCCACAGACTAAAAACATGCATGTTAATCTGCCTTCAGGCCCAGGCCTCCCTTGCAAAAGAGATCTGTGATCTCAATGGGATTTGCCTGGTTAAATAAAGGTTAATAAATAATAAATAAATAAAAATACTGCAGAGCTGCAGCGGTGTTGAATTATGAACACTTTGCAGTCAGAAGGATTTCAATAATACAGTTTACTTCTTTTGTTTCATGTTAATCTACTGTAATAATCCTTTGTAAAATACACCAGAATTCAGGAAATGGCATCTACTTTATTCAAAATTCTCTGTGGGAGGACCCCCAGACCCCCCTCCCCCACCTCCACCCACTATTTGTGTTCTGGCATTGTTTGATTTACAAATTAAGCCCTGCTCAGATTATAGTGGAGGTAAACCTGAGCCGGACAGCCGGCATGTGAACAGCCTGATGATGCACTGTTTGAAATGATGTCAACTCAGTTTACTCACAGGGTGCTCCCATCTGTCAATGTGGACTCGAATGGAAAGAAGGTGAGGAACTTCAAGGATTTCTCCATCATCTAATTGGAGTATTTTGCTCCACAGCACTTACTATCTTGGACTTGAAGATGTCCAGAAGGCCAGACAGGTGGTTGTACTGGCTCGATGCCTTCCGCAGTTGGACAATTTCAAAGTTTGTGCGCACACCTGGTCCTTGACACTCTCCAGCGTAAATCCGTCTCCACTTCTGCTGGATCTGCACAAACATCGGAACCTGACTGAAAACAGAACGTAAAAAGGAGGCAGGTATTACTACAAAAACTTTGATGTTAACTTTAGCATTAGAGCAGGAGACAGATGCAGCACAAGTTTACATTTACTCATCGAGAGCGTGAAACTCAAGATTTTTCTTTTTAACTTTCCTCAAACCGTACTTGGTCAAAATACAGTACATTCACCTAATAATTTGAATGAGTCATGCAGAAAGTTAATGCCTCATTAGTGATTATGATTGACTGCAGCTGGTAGTTGTTTGTCAGCTCTCAGAGTATTGACGGATACTTACTGGACCCTTTCAGACAAAAACAAATTGGTTCAAATGTTCAGGATCAACCCAGGAACCATTAAGGCCTGCCAGGAACTGAAAACTGTTGGAACAAGCGTCCCCATCGCTGAAGACAGTTTACATCAACGTGGACTGAGACAGCGCCGACCAGGACAAAAGCAACTCCTTGAAGCTTAACTGAAATCTGAAACTACTTACACAAACAAGCCGAACGCCCTCTGGAGAAAGGTTTTATGGTTAGACGTGACAGAAACTGAGTGGTTTGGCCACACTGAAAAGAGGTGTGTTTGGAACAGTCACAGTGAGGCTTTCAGACATGCGAACACTGTACCAACTGTCCAGCACGGTGGTGGGAGCATCATGTTTCACCTACGTTTTTATTGCTGCTTTAAATTGATCATGAACGGGTCTTTTTTTACAATAAAAAAACTTCTAATATAAAGTGAAACATTTATATTTATATCCTAACAGAGCACTTCACTCTCAGACTGCAGGTTTACTTGTGGTTCCTAGAGATTCCAAAAGCAGAAAGGGAGGCAGATCGTTCAGTTCTCAGGCTCCTCTCTTGTGGAACCAACTTCCAGTTTCTGTCCGTGAGGCTGACACATTGTCCAGTTTTAAGACTGGGATTAAGACTTTAATTTTTGATCAATCCTATAATTGGCTTGGTCTCCTGACCTATCCTTTAGTTATGCTGCTATAGGCTGAGACTAAAGGAGGATAAATTAACCTCCTTTCATCAAATGAATAGTTACAAATGAATAATTTGTATTTGTAATTGTTTCTATCTTAACATGTTTTTATCTTCCCTCCTAGTGAGGACCTGCTCGCCTCCGTTCTGTGTCTCTCCTTCCTGTCCTCTCAAAGCAGCCGGTTGAAGCAGATGGCCTCCTGTCCTGAGCCTGGTTCTGCTGGAGGTTTCTTCTATTATGAGGGAGTTTTTCCTTTCCACTGTCGTCTTTGTGCTTGCTCAGGATGGGAGACTGTGACGAAGTGAAGACAACACAGTCTGCTGGCCTCCTTCATTAGATACATAACTTTACTAATTGGCAGTTATAACGTATGTGAATGTTTCTTGACTTCTGTTGTGACTTGGCGCTATATAAATAAACTGAACTGAATGAAATTTCTAAAAATAAATACCGGTGATAATACATAAATATATGTAATGAAAAATAAGTGACTACAAATACTCACCCTCTTTAAAATGACTGTAGAGATTCAACTGAAAGAGAAGATAATTGAAAAGTACAAGAAGGATTTCCAAAGTCCTAAAGGAGGTTCCAGGAGTTCTGGTAAATCCATCAGTAAGAAATGGAAAGAATACGGGACATGTGCAAATATACCAAGAGCAGGCGGTCCTCACAAATGGAGTGAGCGTGCAAGGAGGACTAATTTATTTTGAGTTTTGTTTTCTCACCGTTTCAAGCTACATGTTTAATTCATATCACAGGAGTCGTTAAACTTTCATCAGACATTAATCCTGGAAGACAAACGGCTACTGGCTAGTTTGGTTTGTGTTCACCACACTGAACATGGAGCAGACAGTAAAGAGCTGTCTGAGGAGCTCAGAGAGAAGATTACATTTTCATGTCGACGGTAAAGACTCGGTGGATCAGTCGGTAGAGCTGCTGCCTCTCAGCAAGCAGGTCCCCGGTTCAAATCCTGGCCAGGGGCCTTTCTGGGTGCAGTTTGCATGTTCTCTCCGTGCATGCGTGGGTTTTCTCTGGGTACTCCAGTTTCCTCCCACAGACCAAAAACATGCATGTTAGACTGACTGGTAACTCTAAATTGTCTCTAGGTGAGAGAGAGAGAGTGAATGGATGTTTGTCTCATTTGTCTCTGTGTCCCTGTGATGGACTGGAGACCTGTCCAGGGTGTCCCCCGCCTCTCACAGTGCTGGCTGGACATGGGCACCATGACCCCGTAATTCGAAAAGGAAGTGGGCAAAAATAATGGATGGATGAAGGTAAACCACCTTCAACCAACTTCATTTTCCTCTGACTACAGCTGATGATATTATTAAAAAGGAGAAAGATCATGGAATCGTGGCCAACTTCACAGAACGCAAGAGGAACTGCGACCCCAGGTTGATCAGATGGACAGTGCTGATGGTAAAAAATAGAGCCAAGGAGCCAAACAAAATGATTCAAATGTCACTTTCTGATCATACCATCAGTCACAATTTGAATCATATTGAGCTCCGTGTAAGAAAACCAAGGAGGCTCCGCCTCTGACAGAACAAGACGCAACATTATACGCCCGTCGACAGCTATCTATATCGATCAATCTATAATAAAGGTTTTAATAAAAGTATCCGTCTGTTTATTTTTGGATAGAGTCACTCACCAACCACTGTTAGCCAGAGAGATGGAGATGGAACTGAGCAGCAAATTGCATTTGGACTCACTGATGACGGCTTCACAGTTTGTTCCTGGGGTGATGACCACAAACTCTCGCAGGCCGTACCTGTCATCACAAACACTATTTCATCAGAACATTCACAAGAAAACCCACAGAACGTTTATTTCTCACAACATGTAAACATGTCAAACTGTAACTACACACACAGACAGTGCTGTGACTGAGCGGCATTACTGCCCACCACAGAAAAGGCAGATGTGTATTTGACCCTATCTGTTAGCAAAATATCTCATGTGGTGTGGTAGCAGCTCAGAGTCATTTCCCCACTCTAAGTGCTTCTCATTGCACAAGAGCTTAGGTTAAAACTTGGCACTAGCTGTTGAATTGGGTTGAGTCCAGAAGTTGATGTGGTGCAGACGTACATAAAATGATAACTATTTAAGTTTTATTAAAATCTGTTCATTGGTCCATGAGATATTTTACTAACGCAACCAAGAAATAGGCACTCACAGACATGAGTGATACTAAACTCACCACCGGACAAGGCAGTGGGCTCGAGGGGGGAAATCATTGTGCATGTACAGAAGATCCTGCATAGCTGAGGGTAACGTATCTGGATGCAAAAACAAACTTTGTGTCAAAGATTTGTGCAGGTACAGACAAGTTATACATTTATTTAATGTAAACACAAGAAACATGTGAGAGAGACTAGATGTTAATACACTGCCTGGCCAAAAGAAAGTCACCACCTGGATTTCACTAATCAAACAGGTCCGAGCCTCCTGTTGGATAATTACTGCATGGACTATTATGTTTCAGCTGCAACAAGCTATTTAACCCCAACTGGTGCAATGAGTTGCTTCTCATTTCTTAAACAACCATGTCTAAAGACACATGGCGTGGTCGTGGAAAAGATGTCCGTCTGTTTGAGAAGGGTCAAATCATTGGCATCAAGCAGAGAAAACTTCTAAGAGATTGAAGAAACTAATAAAACTGGGTTAAGAACTGTCCAACGCATTATTAAAAACTGGAAGGATAGTGGGGACCCATCGTCTTCCAGGAAGAAATGTAGCCGGAAAAAATCCTGAATGATCGTGATCAGTGCTCACTTTCATTCAACCTTTATTTAGACAGGTTAATCCCATTGAGCCTCGAGGACTCATTTACAAGAGAGACCTGATTTCAACAAAGAGTGATGACAACAATGGACAACAACGACAACAATAGACAGTTATAAAAAGGCATACAGATTTTTTTGTTTGTTTGTTTTTTACAAATAAGATGGCTAAAAAAAGGTAACAAAAAACAGCTAGATTATAAGGCGAATGTAGAAAACTAAAAACAGGAAAAAACAGAACACTTAAACATTTGGTGAAATCAAATGGAAGAAAAACAACAGTAGCGCTCAGGGCTGTGTTTAATAGAGAAAGTAAGAACATTTCCACATGTACAATGTGAAGAGAACTCAAGGGATTGGGACTGAACAGCTGTGTAAAACCACAAATCAGTGAGGCTAAGTGGAAACAAGGCTTCAATTTGCTAGGGAGCATAAAGATTGGACTCTGGAGCAATGGAAGAAGGTCATGTGGTCTGACGAGTCCAGATGGACCCTGTTCCAGAGTGATGGTGCATCAGGGTAAGAAGAGAGGCAGGTGAAGTGATGCACCATCACGCCTGGTAGTCTAGTCATCAATGAAAGATCTTGGTGAAAAATTAATGCAACACTGGATGAAATAGATCTTGTGACATTGAAGAAGTTTATTGAAACTGTGCCACAGTGAATACATGATGTGATCAAAGCTAAAGGTGGTCCATCGAAATATTAGTGAGAGACCTTTTTTTTTGGTGGCAACTTTTTTTGGGGCCAGGCAGTGTATAATGTGCTAAGGGGAAAAAAAAAGAAACTATTTTATTAATATTTAATCAACTCAACTCAATAATTTATTCTGCTTAATTAATTATTTCATATTTATATTTAAACTGAGAACATTCAGAGTATTACACATTAATCTTAAATATTTTTTACTACAGCTTCTGGTCAACTCCTGACTTAACCTCAATTTTTAGTACTTTCGATACACTCATTCTTTCGGTCACTACCCAGAGCTCGTAACCACAGGTGAGGGTAGGAAGGTAGACCGACCAGAAAACAGAGAGCTTTGCCTTACAGCCCAGCTCTCACTTCACCACAATAGACCGGTACAGAGTCCACAATACTGCAGATGCTGCACCAATCCGACTGGCAATCTCACGCTCCATTCTTCCCTCACGAACAAAACCCCAAGATACTTGAACTCCTCCACTTGAGGCAGAACCTCACCCTCGACCTGAAGAGAGCAACCCACCCTTTTCCAGTTGAGGACCATGGCCTCAGATTTGGAGGTGCTGATTCTCATCCCAGCCGCTTCACACTCAGCTGCGAACTGCTCCAGTGAGAGCTGAAGATCACAGCACAATGACGCTAACAGGACCACATCATCTGCAAAGAGCAGAGATGGAATCCTGAGGTCACCGAACCAGAAACCATCTGCCCACTGGCTGCACCAAGAAATTCTGTCCATAAAAGTTATGAACAGAATCGGTGACAACGGGAGGCCCTGATGGAGTCCAACTCCCACCCTGAAGGGGTCCGACTTACTACCGGCAATGCGAACCAAACTCTCGCACCACTTGTATAGGGCCAAAACAGCCCGTAGAAACAAGCCCCCAATCCCATACTCATGGAGCACCCCCCACAGTGTACTTCGAGGAACACGGTTGAATGCCTTCTCCAAGACCACAAAGCGCATGTAGACTGAATGGACAAACTTCCATCGAGGACCCTAGTGAAGGTAAAGAGCTGATCCAGGGTTCCACGGCCAGGATGGAACCCGCATTGTTCCTCCTGGATCTGAGGCTCGACCAACGATCCAACTCGTTTCTCCAATACTCCTGAACAAATCTTACCAGGGAGGCTAAGGAAAGTGATGCCCCTATAATTGTAGCACACACTCCGGTCCCCCTTTTTGAAAACAGAAACCACCACCCCAGTCTGCCAGTCCAGTGGCACTGCCCCCGATGTCCACGAGACGTTACAGAGGCGTGTCAACCAAGACAGCACCACAACATGCAAAGCCTTAAGGAAATCAGGGTGAATCTTATGCACTCCCGGAGCCCTGCTGCCTCTGAGATTTTTAACTACCTCGGTGACCTCAGCCACGGTTATGGACGGATAACCCCAAAGTTCCTTGACTCAGCTTCCTCCATGGAAGACGTGCTGGCGGGATTGAGAAGGTCCGAGAAGTATTCCTTCCACCTCCCACCAACATAACTGGTTGAAGTCAACAGCACCCCACATTCACTGAACATAGTGTTAGTAAAGAGCTGCTTTCCCCTCCTCAGCCGTCTGATGGTTTGCCAAAATCTCCTCGGAGCCGACAAAGTGTCTCTATCCAGGGTCTCACCAAACTCCTCCCACATCCGAGCTTCTGCCTCAGCAACAGCCGCTGTGGAGCGGTGGGTCCCCCCCCCAGTACTCCTCAGATGCCGCCGGCGTCCCACTGGCCAACAAGGCCTGATAGGACTCCTTCAGCTTGACAGCTTTCATGACCCAGGGTGTCCACCACTGAGTTTGTGGATGGCCACCGCAAGAAGCACCGACAACCTTGCGGCCACAGCTCAAGGCAGCCACCTCAACAAGCAATGCGCAGAACATGGCCCACTCAGACTCAATATCCCTCACCTCAGCTGGGATGTGGTTAAAGCTCTCCCGGAGGTGTGAGTTGAAGATCTTTCTGACAAGTTCTTCTGCCAGGCGTTCCCAGCAAACCCTCACTACACATTTGAGTCTACCGGGTCTGTCCAGCATCTTCCCCCATCATCTGATCCAATTCACTACCAGGTGGTGATCAGTTGACAGCTCAGCTCCTCTCTTCAACTAAGTGTCCAAAACAAACGGCCGCAAATCAGATTACACAACTGTGAAGTCAATCATCGATCAACAACCTAGGGCGTCCTGGTGCCAAGTGCACTTATGGACACCCTTATGTTTGAATATGGTGTTCAAGATGGACAAACTATGACTTGCACAGAAGTCCAACAACAGAACACCGCTCAGGTTCAGATTAGAAAGGCCGTTCCTCCCAATCACGCCCCTCCAGGTCACACTGTCATTACCCACGTGGGCATTGAAGTCCCCCAGCAGAATAGAGGAGTCCCCAGCTGGCACACCTTCCAGCACCCCTGCCAAGGACTCAAAGAAGGCTGGATACTCTGAACTGCAGTTCAGCGCATAGGCAAAAACAACAGTCAGAGCTTGTCCCCCCACCCGAAGGCAAAGGGAATCCACCCTCTCATCTACCGGGGAAAACTCCAACACACAGGCACCAAGTCAGGGAGATACAAGTAGACCCACACCAGCTCGATGCCTCTCACCATGGGCAATTCCAGAGTGGAATAAGGTCCAGCCCCTCTCAAGATCGGTTCCAGAGCCCATGCTGTGCGTCCAGGTGAGCCCAACTATATCTAATCGGTGCCTCTCAACCTTGCACACAAGCTCAGTCTCCTTCCCTGCCAGAGAGGTCACATTCCATGTCCCAAGAGCCAGCTTTGGTAAGCCAGGGTCAGAGCGCCAAGGTCCCCACCTTCGGCCACTGCCCATGGCATCACGCACCTGACTTTTATGGCCCTTCCTGCAGGTGGTGGGTCCAAAGGAAGGCAAACGCATGCTGCTCCTTCGGGCTGAGCCCGACCGGGCCCCGTGGGTAGAGACCCGGTCACCAGGTGCTCGCTGACGAGCCCCTCCCCCAGGCCTGACTCCAGGGTGGGGCCCCGGTACCGGTAACCCCTGTCTGGGCAAGGGACACTGAGTTTCTTGTTTTTTCCTGTCCATACAAGTCTTGTGAATCACTCTTTGTCTGGCCCGTCACCTACGACCAATCTGCCTTGGGAGACCCTACCAGGGGCAATTGCCCCGACAGCATAGCTCCTAGGATCATTCAGGCGCACAAACTCCTCCACCACGATAAAGTGGCGATTCAAGGAGTTGATAACTAGCATTTATTTGAACTTAGTAAGGTTTACAAAATGCTCATTTCTTCATCATTTATATATACTTTCCATGTAGGTAAGTAAGTGCTCTGTGTTGTCATCATTGTATGTTCCCATACAATGGTGAAATTAGTTCTCTACATTTAACCCATCGCGGAGCAGTGGGCAGCTATACAAGTACCCGGGGGAGCAATTAAGATGCCATTACTGGGAATTACTTGGGGTTTCAACTTTCTAATTGTAAATAATTAGAAGGGCATTCTTCCTTTTTGACAAACTTATTTTCAGAAATTTAGATTTTTATATTTTTCATACACTTTCTTCTTCTTTACAGTTATCCAGACCAGAAAATGGCACAAATAAATACCATTCTTTTCAAGACTGTATAGAACCCCTGTCCTAGAGGCAGGAGCCCTTTATAGTGGAAGATTATCTACTGGGAATGTGAAGGGAGCCATCAGTCTGTCGAGGAACACATGCAACATCTAATACATCAACTATTCTTTGGGAATTAAAAAAAAAACTGGACAGAAAAAAGCACTAAAGAAAATACAGCTGCAAATACAAATGAAGCCTAAAAAGAAAAATAAGCTAATGAGTGGAAGTTTTGTTGAAAATATTAAATTTTCTGACATATTCCAACATTACTGTACCTTCCTCAGCCTTGTCCTCAACTTCTTCCTCCTCACATTCTTGTTTCAGAAAATGGTGGGTGATGTAGAACTTAAAATCTGCAAAATGTATATCCTTCGACTCTTCTTCCCAAATGCCACTAGTGTATTCACCCTGTTTAAATAGCATGACATGATTAACAACATTAACAGGCATAATCTGTAAAAGACATATGAATAAAAAAACGCTAATTCAAACAAAAAAGATGACCTTTTTTGAAGCCCTATTTTCCACAGAGTTTTCCGTCAGCCTCCAGTCAGTGAGCACCTCCTCAACTCTGGACACAAACCTAACAGAACAGAACAGAGTGAAATTCAGAAGCAGGAATTACAGATGTGTACATCCAAAATAAATTACTTCCAATAATGTCTCACACAGTCTTAAAATCAATCACCAATATCAGTGTGTTAACCTCTGCAGCCAAAGGAAAGCAACAACACATCATGATACTGCCATTACCATGTTTCACTGGTGGTGTTCTTAGGTGATGCACAGCAGTTTCTGAGCCACTCATAACTTTTAATTGTGCCTCAAAGATTAAAGTTTAGTTTCATCAAACCGAATTATAGTTCCATGTGTTTTTTTACATGTTACATTAAAGTTGGCCTAAGTTTCAATATTTTATGTCATAGTCTTCTTTACAACACAAAAAACACATTTTCCATGACTGTATATCGCAGCCACAGCCAGGAGCCGCTGGTCATAATCTTATGGCTGGTTTGGCATGTTTTGAGAGCCAAGTTCTCACAGGCTGAAACTTGTTGGAGGCGATAAAAACCCAAATGAGTGAATGGAGGCATCTCAACATCATGACAACAGCATACTTCAAAGACTCATGCAGCTTAATAACGACAGCAACATGTTAAATAACTACCTGGTAATTTGTGAAATTAAACAGTTTTTGAATGGTTAGCTTACCGTTCCCATTCAGAAGCGGTGGTAAAATCAGTAATCTCAAACACTTCGGACTCAGGCTGCGGAAGGAGGAATTTGTCATTTTTCTTATCATAAATTATTTTACAATTTGTTGAGGAAGGTATTTGTTTCAAATAGGGCAAGTTGTGGTGTTTTAATACGGACAACAAACTCACATCATCGTCAGCTGGCATGATTGTTAGCCTGTGATGTTGACGTTTCTTCTTCTTCTTCTCCTTCTTCTTCTTCTTCTTCAGTTTTATTGGCGGTTGGCAAACAACTTATGGTGTGCATTACCGCCACCGACTGGTATGGAGTGTGGGTCAGAATGCTTTTTAAAATAAATAAATAAATAAAATAAATAAATTCTATTTACTTGTGTATGTGTTGTCTGTCCTAATCATATCCTATTGATCAGCTTTGTTTTAATGAAGAACCTTATCAAAATGTTTACACTTTTACTCCCTGACTCTTTCTGTAGTATGTTTGTGATATTTAATGTTTCTTTAATCTTTCTAAGTTCCTCCATCATGTGTCTTCTTTCTCTCTCATATCTCTGACAACTTAAAATCACATGCTCTATTGTTTCTGTCTCTCCACAATACTGACAATTTCCTGTTTCGTGTTTATGTAGTGTGAATAATGTGTTGTTCAGTCCAGTGTGTCCAAATCTCAGTCTTGTTACTAATCTCTCTTCTCTTCTGTTTCTCCCTCCTGTTCTCATCTCTCCCACTCTTCTTTGGATCTTATAATACCATCTTCCTTTGTTTTCTTCATTCCATTCTTTCTGCCACTTTTCCTTCAGTTTTTCTTTAACCATGCTTCTTGCTTCTGATTTGCTTGTAGTTATTATAAAGTTAACTTGTTGTTTTGTTGCTCTTTTTGCTTCCCTGTCTGCTGCTTCATTTCCTTCAACCCCAGTGTGTGATGGTACCCACAGAAATACGACTTCCAAACCCATCATCATTATTCTGAATAATGTTTGCTGGATTTCTAATAAAATGTCTGGTCTGCTGTCTGAGTGGCTGTGCTGTAAGCTTGTAAGTGATGAACTTGAATCTGAACATACTATTGTTTTTAATGGTCTGACATCTTCTATCCATTGTACCGCCAATAACACTGCCAACATTTCCCCGGTGTATACTGACAATCCATTTGTAATACGTTTAACTTGTTTCTTATGGAACTCTGGTATGATAATTGCTATTCCTATTTTCCCTGTTGTGTCTTTTGATGCGTCTGTGTAAATCTGAACATAACCATAATAATTATTTATATATTTCTGTACTGTATAGGAGTTAAAAGTGATTTTTTTATCTTTTTTCTTTTCCATAAGTGTAAAATCTACTTTTGCAGATGGTAGTATCCATGGTGGTATTGTTGGTAACGGTATTATTGGACTTATTGTTAGGTTTCTTATTTGAACTTCTTGTATCTTCTGATCGATTATCCAACCGAAGCTTCCTGTTTCTCTCTTTGCTTTTTCCCAGCATGGTTTTAAAATGTCTAAAGTTGGATGATCCGGGTTATTTCCTTGTAAGTTGATCCAGTAATGAATTGCTAGCTGTGTTCTTCTCATTTCTAAAGGCATCTCTCCCATCTCTACTTTAAGTGCTGCGGTTGGGGTGGTCCTGAATGCTCCTGTACAAATTCTTAGTGCTTGATGTTGTATATTGTCAAGTTTCTCCAGATGTGTTTTTGCTGCAGATCTATAGATTACACTTCCATAATCTATAGTTGACCTGATCAGCCCGGTGTATATTCTCTTTAATGCTGTTCTGTCTGCTCCCCATTCATTTCCCGCCAAACATCTCATAATATTTAAGACCCTTTTACATTTATCAATAATTTTCTGAATGTGAATATTCCATATTACTTTTTCATCAAACCACATTCCCAAAAACTTTATACTCTTAACTTGTTCTATTTCTTGATTGTATAGTTTTAGTTTTTTGACTTCTGTAATTCTTTTCCGTGTAAATATCATTGCCTTTGTTTTTGTCACTGAAAATTTAAACCCCCACTTTATTGCCCATCTTTCTATTTCATTAATAGCCTTCTGTATTTTTTCTACTGTGACTTCTATATTTCTTCCTTTTTTCCAAATTGCCCCGTCGTCTGCAAAGAGTGAACAGCCCATTCCCTCCTCTATTTCTGCAAAAACATCATTTATCATTAAAGAAAACAATAAGGGACTTATGATGCTGCCTTGTGGTGTTCCATTTTCTACACCATATTTCTCAGAATATTCTTCTCCTATTCTAACTTGTATTGTTCTTTTTGATAAAAAGTTTTTGATCCATTTAAACATTTTCCCTGTAATACCTAATTTCTTTATTTTAATTAACAACCCTTCAACCCACAACATATCATATGCTTTTTCAATATCAAAGAACACCGCCACCACACTATCTTTATTTATCTGCGCTTTTCTGATTTCATGTTCTAACCGTAAAGCTGAATCATATGTATTACGCCCTTTTCGAAACCCACTTTGATATTTAGATATATATCCATTACTATTTAAATAATATGTTAATCTCTCATTAATCATTTTTTCCATTATCTTACATATGTTTGATGTTAGCGCGATTGGTCTGTAATTTTCCGGTTTAGTGTTGTCTTTTCCTGGTTTTGCTATGGGTATGATGACTGACTCCTTCCAGCTCTGAGGCAGTTCCCCCTCCTCCCAAACTTTATTGTACAGCTCTAAAATGATTTCTTTGGATGGTTCACTGAGATGATCTATCATTAAATACCAGATCTGATCTTTTCCTGGTGCTGTTGTCTTGGTTTTTCTCAGAGCTCTGTTTAGTTCATCTTTTTTAAATGGTGCGTTCAATAAATTATCATTTACTTCACTACTCTGTTGTAAATATTTATACTTTAGTTTTGTGGCTTCCCTCCCTTTCTTTTCCTCCTCACTGATGTTATTTGAACTATGAGTCTTTCTAAAGGTTTCAGCTAACATTTCAGCTTTATCTTTATCTTTAATCATCGCTCCTTTATCTGTGTTCAATACTGGGTATACATATTCTTTCCTGATGCCATTCATTCTTTTAATCACTTTCCAGATTTTATCAAGTTTAGTCTCTTTCCCTATAGTGTCACAGAATTTTCTCCAGTAGTTTCTTTTTGCCTCCTTTATTATCCTCCTTACCATCGCTTGTTCTCTTTTATAATCTATTAAATGTTGATAAATAGGATTCTTTTTAAGTATTTTAAAGGCTTTATTTCTTGACTTGATTGCATTATTACATTCGTTTGTCCACCACGGTACTATTTTTCTTTCTTTCCTTCCTCCTCCTTTCTTCACTGAATGTTCTATTGCCTCTAGAATAACCCTACAAATATTTGAATTTATATTATTTACATCTGCTGTCATGTCAATTTTTTGTAATTCTTGTTCACTGATATACTTAAATTTATTCCATTCTGCTTTGCTGAAATTACATTTTTTATTCCCCTCTACTTTGCTGCTTTCTGGTTTTATTTGTATTTTAATCTTAATTGGGTAATGATCGCTTCCATTTGTTGTATTCTTATCAATATCCCATTCACAACTGACAGCCAGTGAGTTTGATACTAGTGTTAAATCAATTGCTGATTCTTCTCCTGTTCTAACGTTGATTCTGGTTCCTCTTCCATCATTAAGACACACTAGGTTTTTTAATTCCATCAATTCTTCAATTTTTTGACCGTTTTTATCATTACTTTTACCCCAGAGTGTACTATGAGCATTGAAATCCCCACACCAGATTACCTTTCCTTCTAAATATCCCATTATTTCTTCCATTGATTCAATTGTTATATTTTTACAAGGATTATAGAAATTTATTATTTTATATTTTCCATCTTTGTCCCATATTTCCACCACTATATATTCTAAATCTACTCCTTTTCTTAATATTTGATATTGTGTTCCTTGTTTTATAAATATTGCACACCCTCCTCCATTTCCCTCTTGCCGATCCCTTCTGATGCTCTCATACCCTTTAATTACAAATTCTAATGTTGCTTTTAACCATGTTTCCTGTATACATATTATTTCTGGTTTTTCTTCTAATTTTTCAATATATCCCTTAAATTCTTGTCCATTTGCAATAAGACTTCTGGCATTCCATTGTAGTATTAACATCTGGGTTTATCGCCCAGTGTTACCGGTCTCCCATCTATTTCCAGCCCTTTGTTTATGTTTTCCCAAGACGCCTCTTTGACTCCCAGAAACTTTTCTGCCCCCCTTGCTATTATTTTAATCTTCTCTGTTCTGTGCTTAGCCTGATCTGTGCAGTTGATGACATATGCTATGAATAAAATGAGTTTTTCTACTGACAGTGTGATGTTTTCCTCTGTTTGCAGTTTGGTTTGTTGTGGAACTTGATTCTCTGACTGGTCTGCTTCTCCTTTCTTTTGTCCCTGAACACTCCTGACTGCTTCAGTGTAGCTAATATTTTTAGTCATTTTGATTTGTTGTATTTCTACCGCTCTCTTTCTCACCTCACATTTTCCAGAGTTAGCTCTATGTTGACCCCCACAGTTACAGCACTTTTCTTGTTTGTCCTCTCTGCATTCTTCTATCCTGTGCTCCTCTCCACATTTAGGACACCTCTGCTTGCCTTTACACACCGCTGCCATGTGTCCATACCTCTGACATTTGTAGCATCTGAGTGGTGGGGGGATAAAAGGCCTGACCGGGAAACTCATAAATCCTATTTTTATTTTATTTGGCATTATTGTTTCGGAGAACTCTATTAAAATAGACATGCTTCCCACTCTTTCTCCATCAACTGTTCTCATTAATCTCTTTAAACTGTTCACCTTTACTCCGACAATGCTTCGTTTTAATTTATCCAAATCCTCCTCCACTGGTATTCCTGTAATCACTCCCTTCAGTACTTTATTTTCTCCAACATTGTGTTTCTCAATCACCACCTTTTTGCAGATATTATCAACTTGTAATGCTTTGTTTTTCTGTTCTTCAGTTTTGCAGATTATCAGTAAGTTTCCATCCCTCAACACCTTCACCATTTCTACCTCTCCTATTTTCTTTTTTATTTCTTTAGATATTATAATTGGGCTTAAGTATACCTGATTTTCCTCCCTCTTAAACTTGAGAATTATTTTAAATTCCTCCCTCACGACCTTCCTACGAATTGTTCTTTCTTCGTCTGAACTATTTTCCTCTAATTCTCTTTTATTTCCTTGACTATCTAACACCCTCCCACCTTCCTTCGCATCTCCGCCGCTTCCTCGACCTTGTCCTTTTCCTCTTCTTACTTGCGTCCAATCCTCTAACATCATGTCCTCCTCGTTATCTCCTACCTGGTTTGCCATTCTGACCCAGTCACATTCCAGCTTATGCCAACCGTCCACTCCAAAATCCACAATTTTCCGTCAAAAGTTTGTCCGTCCAAGTTTGAATTTCGCGCTCCACCCTTGCCAACCGAGAGTGGAAGTCTTCTCTTCTTCTTCTTCTCCTTCTTCTTCTTTTTCTTCTTCTTCTTCTTCTAGTATTGTTTTATGGCGGTTGGCATACCAATTGTTAGGTGCATTACCGCCACCTACTGAGCTGGAGTGTGAGCAGGAGATATACAGGCAACAAACAAAAAATAATAAAAAATATATATATATAAAAAATAAAATAAAATAAATAAAAAAATTCTGTGAAATAACTTAACCTTTATACCTCATCTAAATTCTATCTATTAAATTTGTTTGTTTCAAGAAAATAATAATTTGATTTTTGACTTTATTATCATTACTACTAAAAATGTTATTAATTGTAAATTTTATATTCATTTTATCCATTTCTTTTTGGAAACTTCTTCTTTCAAATTCATATCCAGTACATTCCATAAAAACATGTTGTACTGTTTCAGGGAGATTACATTTGTCTCATAGTCCCGTTGCATGTTTTCCTATAACTTTAAGTGATTTATTGAGACCTGTATGTCCTATTCTGATACGGGTCATTATTGTTTCTAGTTTCTTATTCCTTCCTGCTTTCTTTGTACATCCTACCTTTTTCTGAATGTTATACAAATGTCGTCCTGTATCATTTATGTCCCAATTTTCCTGCCAGACCTTCCCAACATATCTATTTATTATCATTTTACACTCAGCTTTACTTAATGGAATTTTATAGTTTATATTTTTAGATTTTAATGCCTGTTTTGCAAGAATGTCTGCACCTTCATTGCCTTCCACTCCCACATGTGCTGGGATCCAAACGAAATCTACTGATATTTCCCTCAAGTGAAGTTTATATAGAATGTGGTAAATTCTGTCAATTATATCTTGTCTTTCTGATTTGCTTGATTTGATGCTTAATAAGGCTGCCATACTATCAGATGCAACTACTTCTTCTTCTTCTTCTATATATATATATATTTTTTTTTTTTTACTTTTATTGACGCTTGGCATCCATCTTACGGTGCATTTACCGCCACCTACCAGACTGGAGTGTGGTCTTCAGGTATGTCAGAGAAAATGTAACTACTTTCAACAAAGTGTATAAATTCATATCCTAACCCTCTCTTATCTACCTGTATGTAAGTTTATGCATGCCTCTGTATACTCATAAATTTAATACACAATTCTAAATACGATTTATTAATCCTGTGTTATTTAAAAACCTAAATAATTGTTTTTTTTAACATAGTTTGACTTGTTTTCTAATAGATTGGTCATAGTCAGTCCTATATTATTTCTGCTTAACGACAACCTTAACAGCTGACGTTCCTCTGAATATTTCTCACACTTTAGCAGAACATGCTCTACTGTTTCCATCTGACTACAATGATCGCAGATCCCATTTTCATGCTTTCTTATTTGTAAGAGAGAACTATTAAGCCCAGAATGCCCTATTCTAAGTCTTGTCAGAATTACTTCCTCCTTTCGCCTTCTGTTCAAACCCTTATTATCCCCCACATTCTTTTGAATTGCATATAGTTGTCTTCCGTTATCATTGTTATCCCATTGCTCCTGCCCAGTGGCGCAAAAAGCGGGTATGCAGCGTATGCAACGCATAGGGGCGCTGCACTGCAGGGGGCGTCAAAACCCTCTGTAGAAAAAATGTTTTTCTAGTAGGCATTTTCTAAATGATCAATAACAGGGGAACAGCACTGATTAGGCGCCCCTCTGCTCCTTCACCTCCCCTCTGCTCCTTCACCTCCCCTCTGCTCCTTCACCTCCCCTCTGCTCCTTCACCTCCCCTCTGCTCCTTCACCTC
>NC_056514.1:2966977-2972011 GCF_014905685.2 Nematolebias whitei
CCTCCCCTCTGCTCCTTCACCTCCCCTCTGCTCCTTCACCTCCCCTCCTATCGCTCTCCCTTCCCACACAGGTGGCTGTGAACACGCCCCTAAGAGAACGCACTCGGCGCGTTTTTTTTGTTTTTTTTAATCTTGAACTACCGCTCGTTGTGCACTTGACAACAAGATGGAGCGGCAGAAAAAAAAGCTACCCGGGGCGCAAAACAGAAAAAGGAAGTCACTTGACATTGCAAGCAAAATAGCCATCGAAATGGATGCTTCTCCTAAGTTCAAAGAGAAACGACTTAGGAAGCAAAAGAATTTCCCAGATGACAATTCATGCACTGGTCATCATGAAAAGGAACCCACAAGGCACTTCAGGTGCATGGTTTTCAATGTTATTGTTGACACACTCCTCCAAGAGCTGTCTGAGAGGTTTTCCAATTTTCAACTTGTGTCTGAGAAATTTAAATTCATCACTAAAATGGAGCACATGACAAAAGCTGAGCTGGAGGAATCAGTGACCACATATGCCCTGACCACTTGTGATGTTTCAAGAGATATCATTCAAGAAATATACCCAGCAAGCCGTCTACTGAAGGGTTACAAGGCTCTAGAAAAGTTAAATTTCCTAATTCAAGAGGACCTTGATTTGGTATTTCCAAATTTGACAGTAGCCCTTAGAGTATTTTTAACCATGCCTCTGACAGTTGCATCTGCAGAGAGATCATTTAGCAAGCTGAAGCTCATCAAAACATACCTTCGTTCAAATATGAGCAATGATCGCTTGTCCCAGTTAGCAGTGATCTCTATTGAAAACAGTGTGGCACGGTCTATTTCATTTGATGTTATACTTGACAAATGGGCAAATGCAAAGTCACGGAATGTAACAGTTTAAATGTCATAAATGTTAAAACTCTGACATGGACTCCAGGCTGTTAAGATGTCATATTTCCGCTACATAAAATGTTGAGCACTGACTGAGTACCACTACTGTTATATATTTGTACTTTATAAAACTTCTTATTTGTTTATGATTGAAATGATCACCTGATATAATATGTAACATTAAAAAAATCTGTAATATTACTACTGTATTTTCTAAGTGCATGACTAAGCTGTATGAGGCGGCAAGTAAAAAGGAGCGGGTGGGGGGGGCGCCGATGATGTGTTCGCATCCACCTCAAAAATATGTAGTTGCGCCCCTGCTCCTGCCAGCTTTTAAGAATTTCTTTTTGTATAATAGATTTTCCTTCACTTTTACTCAATGGAATATTTATATGAACAATTTCTGATTTCAAAGCCTGTTTTGCCAGAATATCCACTTCCTCATTACCTTCTATACCTACATGAGCAGGAATCCAAACAAATCGGAATAAGTATCTCTTATTACGTAAATGTACTAATAATTGGTGTATTCTTACTAACAAATCCATTCTGCAAGATTTACCAGATTTAATACTTAATAATGCTGCTTGACTATCTGACGCTATTATAAATTGATTTCCGCCCCAATATCATTATCAAGCAACCATTCCAGAACTAATATAATTGCTGATAGTTCAACTGTAAAAACAGCTAAATGATCAGCTGTTCTCCTCTTAAGCAATACTTTATAGTGTGGGATATTCATTGCTGCTCCAGTCTTACCACTTTTTGGATCTTTAGATCCATCTGTATATATTATTATGTTATCTTTATATCTTTTAAAGTGATTATTAACTACCACCCATTCTGGAGTTTTTCCTTTTTTAAGACTTTCTCCCAATTGGAGATCAACTTCTGGAGATATAAAAAGTCATGGTGGAATTGCAGATTGTGGAACTATTTCACTATAATGGAATTTAGTTAAACCAAGATTTTTAGCTTTTATTTCCCCAATCCATCCAAAACTATGAAAATTTGATTTATTATGTTCCCAACAATCCTGCAGCACCATCTGAGCTGGATGATCAGCTTATGCCCTTTTAGGTTCACCCAATACGTATACATTAGTTTTAATCTTCGTAATCTTAACGGAAGCTCCCCAGGTTCTACTTGTAAAGCAGCTAACGATGAAGTTTTGAAAGCTCCAGTACATAATCTCAATCCTTTTGTTTGTTCCCTATCTAATTTTCTTAGATGACTTTCAGCAGCTGCCACATTTGCAATACACCCATAATCCAATGAAGATCTCATGAGAGCCTGATATATTCCCAACAATCCTTTTCTTGAAGCTCCCCATTCCTGTCCAGAGAGACATCTTAACAGATTATTCACTTTACTACATTTATTTTGAACTGATTCTATTTGCTCTTTCCAAGTTAAACTTTCATCAAAAATGACCCCTAAGAATCTCACTATTTTTACTTGTTCAAGTTTTTGCTTATAAAGGTACAAATTGACGTCCTTATGTCTTTTATAAAAACAGATAACTTGAGTCTTTTCAATTGACATCCTAACTCCCCATTTGTTTGCCCATCCTTCTAATTTCAAAATGGCCTCCTGCATCTTTTTCTGCAAATATACAATATTATGTCCCTGCACCCACAGAGCCCCATCATCTGCATGTAAGGATTTACCTATTTTCCTATCTATCCCATCAAATATATCATTTATCATGATATTAAACAGAATTGGGCTACACACTACCTTGTGGGGTACCATTCTCAACTGAGTACTTGGTAGAAAATTTCGTCCCCACCCTAACTTCTATTTCTCTACCAGACAAAAAATTCAAAACCCAATTATACATCTTACCTCCTATACCAAGGTTCCTTAATTTAATCAATAACCCTTCTTTCCATAACATATCATACGCTTTCTCTATATCAAAGAACACGGCTATCACTAATTCTTTATTCGTTGGAGCTTTTCTTATTTCTGACTCCAAACAAAGTACCACGTCCATCGTATTTCTTCCTTTACGAAAACCACTTTGAAACGGACAGAATTTATTTTTACTTTCAATAATATATGTTAGTCTATCTGTAACTAGCCTTTCCATTATTTTCCATAATTGTGATGTAAGTGCAATCGGTCTATAATTTGACGGGTCATTTGCCTTTTTATCTGGTTTTAACACCGGAATTATAACTGACTGTTTCCATTCCGCAGGTATACTGCCAGTCATCCAAATCAAATTGAACAACTTTAATAAAACAATAAGAGATGAATCTTCTAAATGTTTTAGCATTTTAGCATATCCCATCCTTACCCGGTGTTGATTGCCTAGTATTATTAATAACTTTTTCCAATTCATATTTGGTGAAAGGCATATCTAATTCTTGATCTGAAACTATTTCCTTGATATTAACTTCTGGGTTTTCATACAATAACTTTTCTTTATTCTTTTTCATATCTTCAGATACATTTTCTGAACTGTGTACTTTAATTAATGATTCTGCTAACAATTCTGCCTTTTCTTTATTATTACCCACTATTTTCCCATTTAATTCTAAATCAGGTAAGGAAGAAGTTTTCCTAACCCCATTCATTTTCTTAATAATTCTCCAGACCTCCGCTAACTTGGTTTCTCTTCCAACAGAATTACAATACTTTGTCCAACATGCCTTTTTAGCTGCTCTAATAGTCTTCCTAACTATAGCTTGTGCTTTTTTATATTTAATTAATGTCTCTGTAGTGTGGTACTTTCTCATCAATTTAAATGCTTTATTTCTTTCTTTTATGGCAATATTACATTGTTCATTCCACCAAGGAACAAATTTTTTATTTCTTCTGTCTTTTGTTTTAGAAATTGAAGTTTCAGCTGCATTAATATTGATAGACACAATTTTTGAATGACACATCTCCACATTACAAAACAAGTTCTCATCTAGTTTATTAAATTGAATAAACTAAAATTTAAAAAGATCCCAATTAGCCCTATTCAGTTTCCATCTTGGACTCTGCCCTTCTTCTTCTTTTATTACTTCAGAACCAACTGATATTCTAATAGGAAAGTGATCACTACCCATAGGAAAATCATTCAGCACCTCCCGAGATGTAATTCCAGCTATTGAATTTGATATTAATGTTAGGTCTAACACACTTTCTAAATTCCTATTACAGTCATATCTAGTAGGACTACCATTATTAATGCACACCAGTGACTGTAATTCTAGAAACTCTTCAACCATCAATCCTTTCATGTCTGTACTTATACTCCCCCATAGAGTATTATGTGAGTTGAAATCACCACACCATAAAGTTTTACCGTCACTCTGTACATTTATTTCAATAAACTCTTGAATGGACAACTTTTTGTTAGTGTTGTATAAATTTACCACTGAAATCTGATCGTTTCTTATCCAGATTTTAATTACTATTGCTTCATGTTTCTGGCTAATTGATTCCACTTTATATCTTAGACCATTTTGTACAAAAGTTGCCACTCCCCCACCTTGTCTTCCCACCCTATCATTTCTAGTTGATATATATCCAAGTATTATGAAATCCAATTGGGGCTTAAGCCAGGTTTCTTGAATGCATATCAGTTGAGGCTTAACTATCAAATCCAAAATGCATTTTTTAAACTCTAAACCATTACTTATTAGACTTCTTGCATTCCATTGAATTAAAGTTAACATGAAGCAGAATGTCCTCCACCGCATGATTGAGGTTGAGAAGATTGCGTCTCATTCAATTTTTCTTTAATTGATTCCCAGCTAACATTTTTACAGTCTAAATACTTTTGTGCTGCCTTTACAATTATTTGGATTTTTTCAGTTTTTCTTTGTGTTTGAGCTGTGCAATTAACAACCTCTACCATGAAAATGACAAAATCTTCCTTTGTCATGAGTAAAGTGTCTTCTTTTACCTTGCAGTTGTTCATACAGTTAGATCATATTTTTTCTTCTTCCAGCAATTTCTTTGGATGAATTATTGGATTGATGGGGACTTTTTTATGGCTTCTACATAAGTGTAGATGTGGCATTGTTACCCTTATGTCCCCGTACGGGCCACCAGTATGTAGATGAACAGATGCTGAGATATATTCATCAATTAAAACGGATTCTCTCATTTTTCTGGACTGAATAAAACGTGCATTGAATTTAATAAAATGTAACGTGAGAC
>NC_056514.1:2972411-3010573 GCF_014905685.2 Nematolebias whitei
GAGAAGTGAGGAGCGTCCGCCGGGACCCCCTCGGAGCAGGAGAAGTGAGGAGCGTCCGCCGGGACCCCCTCGGAGCAGGAGAAGTGAAGAGCGTCCGCCGGGATCCCCTCGGAGCAGGAGAAGTGAGGAGCGTCCGCCGGGACCCCCTCGGAGCAGGAGAAGTGAGGAGCGTCTGCCGGGACCCCCTCGGAGCAGGAGAAGTGAGGAGCGTCCGCTGGGACCCCCTCGGAGCAGGAGAAGTGTGGGATCCACCTCGGGGGCTGCGTGCAGCGTGGGATCCACCTCGGGGGCTGCGTGCAGCGACAGGATCTGGAGTAGACGTTTCTGGGTCTGTGGGCTCAGGACAGGTTGGGTCCTCACACAGCATGGATGATACAGAGGCTGCAGGAGATGGAAAAACTACGGGGACTGTAGTAGGCATGGGAGCGACCACAGGGGCTGCAGCTGTGAGACCCTCAGGAGCCAGGAGCAGGAACTGAGGAAGCACCGGGGATGTAGCTGGAGGCTCAGAGTCTCTAAAAGGACCCCGCAGCTTGTCTTCCAGGGACAGAGCAGTGAGAGTCGGGTTGCCTGCTGGGTCTTGGTTTGGTCTGGTCATTCTGTGATGATTTCTAGGCAGGAGACCCATTTGGTGCAGGCAGGCAGGCAAGACTCAAAGAATATAAATCAATAATTTATTATTTACAAAATAAAGATGGCTGACGGGGCAGCAAACTTACATAAATCATGGGGCAGGACACGAGGAGCATAACAGGCATCACAGTGAGACAATGACCAGACCATGAGGGATGCAGGCAAACAGACTTAAATACACACACACTAACGAGACTAACACAGAACACCTGTGAAACATCACAGGTGCAGACATCAGAGGGGGAGCAGACAAATATGGAACACTAGAGGGAGACAGAGACCAGGGAAAGCACAACTCCTACAGGCAGTCGAACCGGCCGGAGATCTCCTTCTGACAGACCAGTTTTTGGAGTTTCTTGAGGAAGTGTTGTGTCCCATTCTCATCTAATGTTCAAGGTTCTTTATTGTCATTCGCATCACATGTGGTACATGAGGTGGAACTAAACTGTGGACACAGGGTCCCAGTTTCATCCAACAAAAGCAAAAAAATAAATTGTAAAAAGAACCAGTAAAAAGATGGAGCAAACATCCGAAGCCCGGGTCTAACGACGCGCCTGTTGCTAACTAAATATTTAAATTGCAAGTTAAGTATTTAGTTTGTAAACTAAATATTTACCTTGTAAATTAAATATTTAGTTTGGAACTATGACATTTATAAATGTATGAATGACATGGTGAAAATATGACTTTGAAAAAAACCTAGTTTTTCTTATTAAAGGCTAAATAAACCAAACTATTACTGTTAAGTTTTGACTGTGTAACTTCACAAACGGCACCCCATAGATTAAATGTTATTTAAATGACAAGGTTTAGTGCAGGGATGCAGGACTGTAACAACCATTCAGTTTACAGGAATAAATAAGAACATGGTGAAAATAAAGAGTAACAAAAAGGCGATAGACAGCGTGTAACAGAAGAAACAGCATGAAGGAAACGTGAGGAAAGGATGCATTACTGCGTCAAATCAAACAATCCAGGAGTCAAGCTTTGAAAGGCAGCTCATTAGAAACCAGATAAATTAACATTAATACCATACCATACCAATTTATTCATATAGCACTTAAAACAGCAACAAGGCCAACCAAAGTGCTGTACAAAAGAACACAAACATGCACAGCAGACAGGAAAACATAAAATAGAAATACAGATACAAATAGCAGCAGAAGCTAACTAAAATGGCCAACAGAGTAGAGAACAGACCGGGCCAAAACAAATCACACCGTGTTAAAGGCAAGAGAATAGAAGTGGGTCTTCAAGCGAGACTTAAAGACTGAGAGTGTGGGAGCCTGCCGGACACTCAGTGGCAACTCATTCCACAGTCGTGGACCTGCAACAGAGAAAGCCCTGTCACCTCTGAGCTTACGACGGGTTTCTGGGACTGAGAGAAGCATCTGGTCTGCTGACCTCAGAGAGCGCGGTGGGGACATATGGCTGCAGAAGATCAGTGAGATAGGATGGGGCGGAACTGTTCAGTGATTTAAAAACATACGTGAGAATTTTGAAATGGATCCGAAGGTGAATGGGTAGCCAGTGCAGGGAGGCCAAAACTGGCGTGATGTGCTCTCTATAGCCTGTACCAGTTAAAAATCGGGCTGCAGCATTTTGGACCAGTTGTAGACGAGCAATGGAGGACTGACTGATTCCAAACAGAAGTGAATTGCAGTAATCAAGCCTAGATGTTATGAAGGCGTGGATCACTGTCTCAAGGTTCTTTTTGGAGAGTATAGGCTTCAGCTTAGACAGCCGTCTCAGCTGAAAAAAACAGGATTTTACCATCATGTTTACGTGACTGTTGAGTTTTAAGGACGGGTCCATTATCACCCCCAGATTAGTGACCTTTTGTTTCTCTAGCGGGGCTAGAGAGAAAAGGTCAATGTCATGGTTCATGAGTGAGCCACTGGGATGGAACAGCATGACTTCAGACTTCTTCTCATTGAAGCTTAAGAAGTTTAAAGCCATCCAGTCCCGGATGTCAGCCAGGCAGTCAAGAAGAGGCTGAATAGAGCGTGTGCCTCTGTGCCTCAGGGGGAAGTAAATTTGGCAATCATCGGCGTAGAAATGAAAGGGTATGTCGTGTTTGCGGAAGATAGCACCTAGTGGCAGCAGGTATAAAGAAAAGAGAAGGGGACCGAGGATGGACCCCTGCGGTACCCCCCACTGGAGCGCTGTCGATGCCAAACTAGAATCTTTGATATTGACACAGAAGGTTCTGTCAGATAGGTAGGACCCAAACCATTTAAGGGCTGACCCTGTGATGCCCACCCACTGCTCCAGTCTAGAAATGAGGATCTTGTGGTCGATGGTGTCAAAAGCAGATGTAAGGTCCAATAGGACCAACAGCACAGAATCACCTGCGTCTGTGGAAATGAAAATGTCATTAAAAACCTTCAGTAGAGCAGTTTCAGTGCTATGGCGAGATTTGAAGCCAGATTGGAATAACTCTAGGATAGCATGATCCCCAAAAAACTGTTTCAACTGAGACTCCACAATTTTTTCCAGTAGTTTAGAGGTGAATGGGAGTCTAGAGACAGGCCGGAAGTTGGACATGACTGAGGGGTCAAGGTTAGGTTTTTTCAGGAGGGGCTGGACAGCAGCATGTTTAAAAGTCTTTGGCACCACACCTGAGGATAAACTGCTATTCAGAATAGCGAGGATAAAAGGACCCAGGGTAGGAAAAACTTCCTTTAGTAGTCGAGGGGGGACCACATCAAAGGGGGAACCAGATGGTTTCATGCTGCACATTACCTGCTCCAGAGAGGACAGAGAGATGGGCTCAAAGTGGTCAAACACAGCCACACACTGAGATGGGATGGACAGATCATGAGCTGGTGGAGAAATGAGTGCCCGGGTGTTTGCCACTTTTTCTAAAAAGAAATGGAGGAAGTTTTCACACAGCTCAGTTGAGGCTTCCAGACTTGAAGGCTCACTGAGATGTAGAAATGAGTTCAGGGTGGAGAAGAGAACTCGGGGTTTGTTTGTTGGAGACAATTAAATTAAATCAGAGAAGAATTTACATTTGGCAGCTTTAACGGTTTTCTGATAGTGACGCCAACTCTCCCTTAACATTTGAAAAGAAACCTGCAGCCTGTCCTTCCTCCACCTTCGTTCAGCTCTGCGACACTGCCGCCTAACGGCTCGTGTGACGTCATTCAGCCAAGGCTCTGATTTAAGTTTCGTTTTTCTGGTCTTAAGGGGAGCAACACGGTCCAGAACATTTAAACAGGCAGAGTTGAACTGAGAGGTTAGCTCCTCAGTGGTAAGAGACACCGGGAACTGTTCGATCCTCTCATAATTAAATCCTTCATTAAAACGAGCAGCAGTGAAATGGTTAAGGGAACGCGTACGTGCAGGAACGCACGTCTTAGCAGTATGACAAGGGGGGGTGAAGTCAAACAATACAGGCATGTGATCTGAAAAAACATTGTCACCGATTTTCAAATTAGAAACAGAGACATCGCGTGTTAAAACGAGGTCCAGCGTGTGACCATGTTCTTGGGTGTGGCCGCTCACCTGCTGAGCTAAGCCAAAAGAGTCCAATAAATCCAGAAAGTCCTTCACTAAGGGCTTCTCCTGACAACACACATGCAAATTAAAGTCACCAATAAACAAAAAGTGAGTGTATCTCTGTGTGATATCAGCCAAAAAGTCAGAGAATTCATTTATGAAGTCCTTAGAACGAGGTGGGCGGTAGATGAGCGCACACAGGACCGGAGGAGAGTGTCCAAGTTCAAAGGCGCTCAGCTCGAAGCTGGCGCGTGACACCGCGATGGACAACTGTTTACAGGCAAAGTTTGCTTTAAAAACTGTTAATAATCCCCCCCCCCCCGCGCCGACCTGATGGCCGTGGGGCATTGAAAAACAGACAGTCCAGTGGTAGTAATTCCGCCAAGGCGCTGGACTCACCATCAGAAATCCAAGATTCCGTGACGAACAGAAAATCCAACTCCTCATCTTTAAAAAAGTCATTGAGGATAAACGTCTTGTTGGAAACAGACCTTGCGTTGATTAAACACATCCTGATATTGTCCAACACAGGCACAGCCGTGGATGGAGACGCACGCGCCAGCGGGCGCAGGTTATGAAGAACAGCTCCTCCTGGTCTGCTGGTGCGGCGCACAGGTAAACAACTCCAGGTGTTTCCATGGACTGAGCGCGCGGGCAGCTGGCCAGCAGCCGGGCCCCGGGAGCACCACGGGTCAGAGAGGAGATGATCAGATCCAGAGCGAGTCCTGAAAGAATAATCCACTCTTTGCCTCAGTTTCACCAAAATCCCTGCACGCTTCCCACGACGTCTGTGACGTTTCCTCCATGGAGAAAGGCCAGGGTCACGCAGAAGGAACGCAGGAATCTCAGATAGGACCGGTGGGGGAGAGTGCTGGCCGCTGTTCAAAAACTCCGCAGGAATTTCAGCAAACGTACGGAGCTCCAAAAGTGCCCGACGATCATACTGAAAATATGACTCGGCACACTGCACAAACCATTGTAAAAATAACAAAAATAAAATACAAGCAGAGAGCGAGAGACGGGCAGCCCTACACACCGGCGCCATCTTGGAGTCTCCTAATGAAACAAGTGACTAATAAATGTTCTGTCACAGGGTCTCGGGCTTTAGGCTGAATCTCTCAATCAGCAAACATCAGTCCAGATGTGTGAGAGCAGCTCTGAACTCCAGGTGTAATGGATAGAACGATGGTTACGTATTGTAACCCCAGATTCTATGAGTGTAAGCGTAGCCCTTTAAAAGCTGTCGCTATTGGGTTTACCTGCGCGCAGCGCGCCAAACACTGAAAACTTCTAGTCCACGCCCACCTGCTGTGTGGGCCCCACGTCCGTTATAAATTGCATCTGGACCGGAGCTTGACTCCCAAAGGCTTGCTCTTTTTCTTCAGCCTTTTGAGAGCCAGTGAGGCCCAATTTTTACCGGGCTGAACACTCATAGAATCTGGGGTTACAATACGTAACCAACATTCTATTTCATGGAAGCGTAGCCCTTTAAAAGCTGTCACTATTGGGTTTAAAGGGCGGAGCAGGATATGGTCCATGCCTCACTGGGTCTGTCCGAGAACCATAAAAACACCCTGATATCTGCCTAAACCTCTGTCTTTATTCAAGTGTAATTACTCACCATTGATCCATGCACCTGGTGCGCACTGGATTACAGGCGTGCAGCCTCTGAGCCTGATCTTAACTGAAGGAATGTTTATTCATATCAGACAATACAGGAATAGAAGAAGGAACATTTTCATTGAGGAAGAAGGAATTTTCCTGTTTGAACAAGTAACAGTAGAAAACGCCCACTAATAACGACAGAGCGAGGCTGTGTTGTTTTATTGTTTGTTGTTTTTATTTATTTCATTTAATTTATTATTTATTTTTGTTGTGTGATTGTGAACAATCACTCTGACATAACTCTGAGAACTGAATGCGTCAGTGAAGAGCTGGAGACATCCCGTAAATAAAAACGGATGAAAGGGGTCGGTGATGACCATGAAGCCACAGAGCAGATGTCCTGCACAGACACCTCTCTGTGTAGAGCTGTGGAGGTAGAAGTCCCTCTGGTGGAATGAGCCCTGAGTCCTTCAGGTGGTTGAAGGCCAGAAGAACTATAAGCTTATGATATAGCTTCACATAACCAATGTGACAGACGCTGGGAAGATAAAGGCTGACCCTGTGATCGTTCTCTGAAATGTACAAACAATTGATCGAATTTATGCATCGCGGCTGTGCGTGTCACATAACACCTGAGTACGGGTACTGGACAGAGCAGGTGAAACTGTTCCTCCTTCGTAGTTTTATGGGAAGCAAGGCCGGATTAACCATATGGGCAACTGCCCAGGGGCCCACGATCTCTAAGGGGCCCAGGGCAGTGAGGGCACAAGCAGAATATCTGGTTATCTCCTGCTTTACTTGGAGCTCTGCGCTGCATTTGTGCAGCCCCGCCTCCTCCCAGCTGCTGCAGCTCTGTTGTTTGTTTGTTTTCTCAATCTGTGCGACCTGTCAATCAACTCAGAAGGCGTGTCAGTAACTGACCAATCGACGACCTCAATTTGTCCCGAAGGTACACGCCCCTTACCTGCTGACAAACTCATAGTTTTTTTTTTATCTTTGAGAAACTTTTTGTTTAAATTAAAACAATAAGTTTGTATATATTGTGGGATGATTTTTAGCAGTTTTGCAGATTTTGAATCTACTTAATGAAGAATAGTTTGACTTAAAATCGTTCATCAAACAGGAAGGAGGGATTATTATCTCTCCTCTTACTACAGTGAATGTGGTACTTTGCTATAAGTACGACTATATTAATGGCATCAGAGAAAGCTGAGCTTCAGTTATCCACATAAAGTAAAATGACATCAGCATGAAAAGAAGGAATGTTAAGTTTGAGATTAATCCAGTTTCTGATGTCTGACCAAACACTTTGTATTGACATAAAAAAACATATTCGAGGGATTCATCTTCTGATTTACAAAAGACACACAAATCAACATCAAATTTAAATCTTATTTGCAGAAACATGGCTACAGGATATATCTTATTTATTATTTTAAAATGATTCTCCTTCACTTTAAGAGATTTAGACCATTTGATAAATTTAGAATGAGGAGAAGTCATTATGGTTTTATGATTTATATTGGGAGGTTTCTTGACGGAATCTTTGTTAAACTCAGTAAATCCTTTGTCGCAAACGTTCATTGATAATGAATAATTCCAGATGACCTGACTGAAAAATGTTGGATTGTATACCTGGAATATTGAGCATGGGCTTTGTTATTCATTGATAATCTTATTACATTTGAAGTCAACTAAGTTACAGATATTTAATTTTAATTTGGGCATCAAATCGTCACCTTTGAATAATATTTTTAAATCATTGAATCAGCTGTTGGTCAGGTTACTTCTTGTTGTGCCATTAGCTCTAAAATAGTTACTGAATCAAGTGTTTACTTCCATCCATCCATGGGGGTAGCAGCCTCAGTGGGGAGGCCCAGACTTCCCTCTCCCCAGACACTTGGACCAGCTCCTCCAGGGGAATCCCGAGATGTTCCAAGAGTTTACTTATGTAGGTAAAACTAGATGTTACACAACCATTAAAATACACCAGAATGCAGGAAATGGCATCTACTTTATTCAAAATTTTCGGGGGAGGACGCCCCCCATCAGTGTGTCCCCCACACACACATATAAATGCTTCTGACACCAGTGGCCAACACGTTACTAAACAAGTACACATGTGGTGTCATGTGGTGTTCAAAGTGTGTTCAACTTAATTCAGTCTTGATGATTTGTGTCAATGAGCATTTGGAGTTTTATACATAAAAATACACTTGATAGTTAGAATTTTAAGTATATTTACTGTATATTATGATAATTAATTCTGTATTTTGCCAGATTATGGTGATTCTGGGGTCGTGATGATGGGGCCCTTGAAGATTATTGCCCAGGGTACAGCGAAGTGTTAATCTGGCCCTGATGGGAAGGGGGACAGAACCCATCCAGTGTAACGCCTCTGGACCTGAACGAACTTGTTAGGCTTTTGGGTATAAAAGCAGGATTTGGTCAGAGTTCTGCTGAGCTCCCGTCTCCTTGAATTCTGAGACAAGAAGGAGCGACGGACAGACCTGACAAGTCGTTCACTCTTTTAGCTGATGTCAGAGCTAATAATAAGGCTGTTTTGAGCGACAGATACTTCAAGGGTATCTGGTCCAGAGACTCGAACGGATTTTTAGTTAGACCACTGAGAACGAAGAGCAATTCCCACTATGGTGCCAGGGCGTGCGTCACTGGCTGAGCAGGCGCACACCTTTCAGAAACCGTTTTAATAAAGGGTGATTGAAAATTGTTCTATTGTTAAAACCTTCATGACAGGAGGAGATTGCTGCAGCATAAGTTTTAATTGTGCTGAAAGCTAATTTTCTGTCCAACAGCAGCAGCCCAGGGGACATGAAGTCAGGTCCACCTCCCTTTCTAGGCACCATCGCTGAAAAGCAGCCCATTTAGAAGCGTAAACAGCCGTAGTGGATTTTGCGTGTGCCCCCTGGATGGTACATATTACGTCTTTAGAAAAAACTGATTTTTCTAAGCATTCTCGTTCAGCGGCCAGACCCAAAGGGGCTGACCTATTATAGGAGGGCTCCTGATTACTCCTCCCACTTGCAGGAGCGTGTCCTGTCTCCATGGCAACGTCCACGGTTGACCCGTCAGCTGTTGCAGAACCGGGAACCACGAGGCGTTCATGCACTCTGGGGCGATCAGAATCATTTTCAGATTCTCCTCTCTCACCCTCTCCAACAGTGCTGATATCAGGGGAACTGGAGGGAAGGCATAAATCAGCATCTTTGGCCACGGTTTGTGTGCAAACACATTCACCCCCAGTGGTGGAGCATCCTGTGGGTTTAGGAAGAAGAACAGGGCGCACTGAGAGTTCTCTCAGGTGGCCATCAGGTCCACCTCCGCTCTCCCAAACCTGCTCCAGATTTGTGAGATTAGATCTGAATGAAGAGACTAATCCCTGTCCAGAGGACCTCCTCTCAACATAATATCTGCTCCTCTGTTCAGAACGCCTGGGATGTAAACTGCTCTGATCGAACATAAATGTGTGCGCGCCCAGCAGAGCAGTTTCCTGGCTGCATTCAGCAGCTGGGCTGAACGCACGCCCTCCTGGCGATTTATGTATGCCACTGCGCTTCTGTTGTCAGTGTGGATCATCACGTGATGATCCTGAACCAGTGGAGCAAAATGTCTGAGCACTTTTTTCTACTGTTCTAAAACATATATGTGATAAGACGTGCCGGCCGGCCACGCACCTATTATTGTTTGTGACAGGCAGGTCCCTCCTCAGCTGGAGAGGGACGCGTCTGTGAACACCGACATGAATGACGTCACTTTGCTTTGGGGAACTCCCTCTGACAGGTTCAGGGAATTCTCCCAGTGGCTCAGATCCGCTCCCACAGATGGAGGAACGGTGATCAAGTGCCATTTGTGACGTACAGGGTCAACTTTCAGTCAATTGAACAATCTTTGCAAGCGACGCATAAACAGTAACCCCAGCATCACCACAATGTGAGCCGCTGACATCATTCCTAGCAATCTCATGACTGTCAGCGTTGTTACTGTTCTGAGGGGCCCAACGAGCTGAAGCAATGATGTCCGGGATTCCCTCCTCTGTTCTGACAGGACAGCTGTCATGTTCACTGAGTTTAGATTCACTCCCAAGAACGTAATTCGCTAGGATGGAATTATAGAGCTCTTCTCCCAATTTATTGTGAATCCCAGGTGGGACAGGTGATTCACTAAAACAACTGTTTGTGTCTCTGCCTCTTTTCTGGACCGAGATAACAGCAGGAGGTTGTCCAGATAAAACAGGATTTTTATCCCTCTTGTTTGAAGCGGTTGCAGAACTGCCTCTATGCATTTCGAGAATGTGCATGGGGCGAGTGTGTATCCGAACGGCAGACGGTTGTACTGAAAACAGACCCCCTGGAAGAAAAAACAGAGGAATTTCCTGTGTTTGTTTATTATTGGAATGTGGAAAAATGCATTCTTCACGTCTATGGACACAAACCAATCCCCTCGTGTCACATATTTGAGAACACGTTTCACCGTCAGTGAGAGGGTCATTCCATGATGAATTTATTGAAGGCAGACAGATCCAGAATTGCTCTGAGCCCTCCTGACTTTTTCGGAACCAGGAAGTACCGAGAGTAAAAACTGGCTTCCTCCTCTCCCAGGGGAACTCTGAAAATCACTCTTTTTCCTGAAGCTTCATCAGCTCTGATTGGAGGATTACGCCTTGTTCTGGGGATGCGAGATGGGATTCTAACACTCCGTTGAATTTTGGTGGTGTTTTTGCAAACTGCAGAGTGTAACCCTTGTGAATTAAACGATGCAACCATTTGTTCAGGTTGCCTGTTTTCTGCTATGTCACGCTGCACTCCGGAAATGGGAGGTGTGAATGTTTTGGAGAACAATAATTGAGCTTCTACCGCCGTCGTTTCCTGTGAGGGGCTTTGCCCACACTGACCCATGGGAGGCTGGCATGAAAAGGGCCGTTTATCAGCTCCTATGTAACGGTTCTTACAATGTTCCCCGGCCGTGCCCGGATTGAGAGGAGAACCCGCGTTAGCGGGTGAACAAAACAAGCGCTGCTTCAGTGGAGGTTCACCTTCAGTGCTCACTTCTGTCGGCTGGTCAGGAAAAAGAGACAAATAACCCCTGCGTAAAGCTCTCGCTTTAACTGCAGGTTCATGTTTTTTACCTGAGTGTGTGGGGACAGAAAGGTCCCTTTAACATGATTCTGAGTATTAATGACCCCAAAATGGCAGACTGAACAGACTCGAGACTCAAGTAAAACAAAAAGTGATATTTATTTACAATGCAGGAAAAACTGGAGGCTGGGCTGCGGAGGGAAATAGGAGATTGGGTGAGTAATTGATCCCAAAGAGATGGTCCAATAAATAATTATTCTGTTTATGAAATCTTTCCTTACGGTTGGTTCGGTTGCAGACGGTGTCGGATGGAAGAGTCCAATGTTGGGCCTTGAGTGGGTAATGCTGGTGTGCAGGTTCGGAGGACCAGAGCAGCCAAGGAGTCAGGAGGGAGCCGAGAAAACAGGACGAGGCAGAACTGGCAGACGGACAGAAAATCACAAGGTTAGTCAGGATTCACCAAAGTACACGTGAAGGCTTTCGCTGATTTACCAAAGGCAATCAATGCTCAAGCGTTGGCTGAACGTCTGGCACGGGTTTAAATAGTGGAGCAGGTACTGGTCAGGAATCAGGTGCAGGTGTGATCCATTAGGTGCTCGTTGACTGTGTAGGAAGGAAGTAGAGGTAGGAAAGACTAGGAATCCCACAGTGCCCCCCTCTTAAACATCACCTCTTGGCAATTTCTTATGGGGATGTTCTTTAAAGAAGGTAGAGATCAGAGTGTGGTCGAGAATAAAAGATCTGGGTACCCAAGAGCGTTCTTCAGGGCCATACCCCTCCCAGTCAACTAAATACAGGAGACCTCGACCCCTGCGACGGACATCCAACAGTCGTCTCACTGTAAAGGCAGGGTGATCATCAATCAATCGAGGGGGAGGAGGAGAGTTGGGAAGGGGGTTCAGGGGACTCTCGGAAACAGGTTTCACTTGAGAAACATGAAATGTGGGGTGAATTCTCATCGTAGAGGGCAATTGAAGGCGGACAGCAGAAGTATTTATGATCCTGGTTGTGGGGAAGGGGCCAATGAATCTGGGAGCCAGTTTCTTGGGGGTGTCCTTTAACTTGATGTCCTTAGTGGACAACCATACCTTCTGACCCACTTGGTACCTGGGAGCAGCGGAACGGTGTCGATCAGCAAACTTTCTGTTCTGGTCAGCAGTACGGAGGAGGGCTGCTCTGGTCTGGCGCCAAATCCTGCGACACCGATGGAAGTGATGCTGAACAGAGGGGACAGAATTTCAGACTCTTGGGTGGGAAACAGGGGAGGGGAGTATCCTAGGGAAGCTTCAAAAGGAGACAGGCTGGTAGCAGAAGAAGTGTGAGAATTATGTGCATACTCCACCCATGGTAGATGTTGACTCCAGGTAGTGGGGTTGTTTTCAATCACACATCTGAGGGCTGTTTCCAGGTCCTGGTTACACCTTTCAGTCTGTCCATTCGATTGGGGGTGGTACCCCGAGGTCAAACTGGAGGTGGCACCTAGAGCTTGACAGAAGGATTTCCATACTTGGGAAGTAAACTGTGGACCCCTGTCGGAAACAATGTCAAGAGGGATCCCGTGCAGACGAAAAACATGTTTTACAAGGATCTGAGCAGTCTCTGATGCTGAGGGGAGTTTAACCAAAGGGATAAAGTGAGCAGCCTTTGAGAAACGGTCAACAATAGTGCAAATGGCAGAGTTACCTTCTGATACAGAGAGACCAGAGACAAAGTAAAGGGCAATGTGAGACCAGGGGCGTCCAGGGGAGGGTAGGGGGACAAGAAAACCCGCCGGAGGTTGGTTGTTGTTCTTGTTGCATGAACAGGTAGAACATGCTGCTACATACCCCTTGATGTCCTTGTCCATGTTGGGCCACCAGAAATGTCTCTTTGTAAGGAGGAGGGTGCGCCTAATGCCCGGGTGACGAGAAAATTTTGTAGCATGAACCCAATGAAGGACCTTACTTCTCACCGTTGCAGGGACAAAAAGTTTCCCTGGGGGGCCAATGCCAGGATCGGGGTATCCCTTTTGGGCGTCGAGGATCTCCTTTTCGTTGGCCCAAGTCATAACTCCCACCCTGCAAGATCGAGGGAGGATATTCTCAGGTACCTTAGGTTCCTCAGATGAAGAAAACTGTCGAGAGAGTGCATCAGGTTTAATATTGCGAGTACCGGGGATGTAGGTGATAGAGAAATTGAACCGGGCAAAAAACAGTGACCAACGAGCTTGACGAGCATTGAGTCTCTTGGCCCCCTGAATGTAGGCCAGGTTCTTGTGATCGGTTCGGATGATGAATGGGTGTTCTGCTCCCTCTAGCCAGTGCTTCCACTCCTCCAAAGCCATTTTTATGGCCAGCAATTCACAGTTGCCCACATCATAATTTCTTTCGGTTGGTGACAACCGTCGGGAGAAGAAAGCACATGGATGCATCTTACCATCTGAGGATCTTTGGGAGAGAACTGCACCAGCCCCCATGTCCGAAGCGTCCACCTCCACTATGAATTGTCGGTGGGGGTCAGGATAGGACAAGATCGGAGCCGATGAAAAGAGATGCTTCAGGGTCTGGAAGGCATTCTCAGCCTCGGGGGACCAAGAGAATTTGTGTGAAGGTGATGTGAGTTGGGTGAGAGGCGTGGCTACCTTACTGTAGTTCTGGATGAATCGTCGGTAGAAATTTGAGAACCCCAGGAAGCGTTGAAGTTGTTTGCGGTCCTGGGGTGTGGGCCAGTCTGTCACGGCCTTAATCTTCTCTGGGTCTGAGCGAACCTGCCCCTCCACGAAGATAAGGCCCAGAAAGGTTATAGATGATATGTGGAACTCACATTTTTCTGCCTTCACAAACAGCTTGTTCTCCAGGAGTCTCTGCAGAACTGCCTTAACATGTCCTGTGTGTTGAGAGGGGTCCTTGGAGAAAATCAAGATGTCATCCAAATAGACAAAAACAAACACGTTTAAAAAATCCCTTAACACATCATTGATAAGATTTTGAAAAACGGCAGGTGCATTGGTGAGTCCAAAGGGCATTACGAGATATTCAAAATGGCCTAAAGGAGTCTTAAAAGCAGTTTTCCATTCATCCCCCTCCCGAATTCGTACCAAGTGGTAAGCATTACATAGGTCCAATTTTGTAAATATTTTAGCATCCTGTAGTTGGTTGCAAGCAGAGTCCATCAGGGGAAGGGGATACTTGTTTTTAACGGTGATCTGGTTAAGCCCTCTGAAGTCTATGCAAGGCCTTAGTGTCTTGTCCTTCTTAGAGACAAAGAAGAAACCAGCACCGAGGGGGGATGTAGAGGGACGAATAATACCAGCCCTTAGGGATTCGTCAATATATTTCCTCATAGACTCTCTTTCCGGGCCCAACAGGTTGTATAGTCTACTGGAGGGCAGGGGAGCACCAGGAAGAAGATCTATGGGGCAATCGTATGGTCTATGGGGTGGTAAGGATAAGGCCTCCTGTTTGCTAAAAACTGGGGCTAGAGAATGGTACTCAGGAGGAACCTTAGAGAGGTCAATCTCTTCAGAGGTTGGGAGCGGAAAGGACCCAGGAGAAATGGCAGAACGTAAACATTCACTAGAACAGCCCTCCCCCCACCTTTCGATTTGCTTACTCCTCCATTTGATAAGAGGGCTGTGTTTATTAAGCCATGGGTAACCCAGAATGAGTTGGGATCTAGTGGATTCAAAAACAAAAAATTCAGTAAATTCATGGTGATTACCTGAGAGGACTAGATGGAGAGGGCAAGTCCTGAGGGAGATGGAGGAAATGGTCTGACCGGTGAGTGCAGCCACGTTGATATTCTGATTCAGAGGAACAGTTGGAATGTTAAGTTTCTGTACAAGGTTTGCACTGATGAGATTCTGTTCGGCCCCCGAATCTATCAGGGCCTGAGTAGAAAAATTTATATTTGCAACACACAGGATAGCAGGTAAATAAAAATTGTGGTCAGGAGAAAAAGCAATGTTACCCACCAGTATCTCCTGAACTACTGGGGATGCTTCCCTTTTAACAGGAGCTGACAATCTCTCACGTAATGGCCAGTTTTGCCACAGTACATACACTCATTGGCCACAAATCTCCGCTGTTTCTCCTCTGGAGATAATTTTGTCCGTCCCACCTGCATAGGTTCTGGTTCGGAGGATGTTGAGGGTGGAGCTGAAAATTTACTTCCGGTTTCAAGGAAGCTACGGAACTTATAGCTCTTTTCCATATTACATTCTCTGATCCTGTTGTCAATGCGGATCGCGAGACTAATAAGCTCATCCAAGTCTCAGGGGGACTCACAAGTTACAATTTGGTCTTTGATGTTGTCATTTAGGGCATTTAGAAAGGCGCCCCTTAGCGCGACTTTATCCCAACTGGACTCTTCCGCAATAGTGCGGAAGCGGATGGAGAACTCAGAGACAGATCTTGACCTCTGTCGAATCGTGAATAGTCTTTGTTCCGCTTCCTCTTGGAGCAACGGGTGATCAAAGGCTTATCGCAACTCTTTAATGAAAACAGCGTACGGCAGGGAAGCAATGGGGCGGGAGCGAAGGTGCGCGTGTGCCCATCTTAGAGCCTCACCTTTGAGGGCACTTACAATATACGTGATCCGAGACGAGTCGGAAGCGTACCTGATAGGAGCCTGGCTGAACGCAAGGTCACACTGTAGGAGGAAGCCTCCAAACATCTTGGAGTCACCTTCAAAGAATTCGGATGGCCGCACGTCTGGTTCTCGGGTGCAGGGGGTCATAGGCACAGCGAGAGGTTCGGGTTGGCTGACAGGGGATGGGCCCCTTGCAGCTCCTGCCAGGGTGGAAAGCTGTTGCCCGATGTTGTGGATCATGTTTCCGAGCTCCTGCTGCTGTGCGAGGATCTGCTGGAGGGTATGATCATGATTATCAATACGGGTACTTTGTGATCTTAAGGCCTGAGTTATCGGACTCTCTTCAGTCGTGCCTTGAGGGTCTGAGTGGCTTGAGCATTCTAACATGATTCTGAGTATTAATGACCCCAAAATGGCAGACTGAACAGACTCGAGACTCAGGTAAAACAAAAAGTGATATTTATTTACAATGCAGGAAAAACTGGAGGCTGGGCTGCGGAGGGAAATAGGAGATTGGGTGAATAATTGATCCCAAAGAGATGGTCCAATAAATAATTATTCTGTTTATGAAATCCTTCCTTACGGTTGGTTCGGTTGCAGATGGTGTCGGATGGAAGAGTCCAATGTTGGGCCTTGAGTGGGTAATGCTGGTGTGCAGGTTCGGAGGACCAGAGCAGCCAAGGAGTCAGGAGGGAGCCGAGAAAACAGGACGAGGCAGAACTGGCAGACGGACAGAAAATCACAAGGTTAGTCAGGATTCACCAAAGTACACGTGAAGGCTTTCGCTGATTTACCAAAGGCAATCAATGCTCAAGCATTGGCTGAACGTCTGGCACGGGTTTAAATAGTGCAGCAGGTACTGGTCAGGAATCAGGTGCAGGTGTGATCCATTAGGTGCTCGTTGACTGTGTAGGAAGGAAGTAGAGGTAGGAAAGACTAGGAATCCCACACCTTTGTTGTTTGGGTTTTAACTTTTTGTTAAACATTACCATTGTGTGTTTTCTGGCAGCTGCCCTCAGCCCTCACCTCATCTGACAGGCCAGGAGGCGGGGCTGGTGGGTGAATGGAGAAGTCTCGAAGCGCAGCCCCTCCATCTCCTTCTGTTTGTGTGTCATTAGACCAAAGCAGTTTTCCTTTTGTTTATCTTTGAATGGTTGCCTCAGGCTAACCTTTTCATTAATTGTGTAGGATGTGCTTACAGAAAACGGAACAGATGAATTCAGCCTGTCTGAATGAAAAACTCCGCTTTTTGAGAAAAGTTTTTTATTTTTCACTTTAAAAACCCTGTTCATCTCAGCAGACACACACCCCTCAAAACGTCTCTGCTGCAGGCGCTGGAACCTGCTCTGTTCTCACCAGCGGCCATGTGTCGGAGCAGGGAAATTGAAATTGCTCGGGGTAGGGTCACGTGACTCCGCACCTGCTTCAGGGCGTCGGATGAGGACTGCAGTTGGTTCAGGACCGACTGAAAATGAGGTCTGAAGAAGCCATTTGAGGAAACAGGACATTCCAGGAGTTCTTTTTTTAATGTCTTCTGGGATGGACAGAGGCAGTTTCAACCACATCTGTCTCTGAAGCAACGTTGCCCAGGACGAGATGCAGGCGGAGCACGTTGCAAGCGCCGCACACAGGTTGGTGATCATGTCTGCAGCCCTGTTGATCTGGTCCACATCTGCGGAGGACGGGTTTGGTTCCTTCATCTCTTTAGCTATGCTAAGGACTAGCATAGTGATGTTGTTGGTTGCTGCTCCCACCTGCGATGAGCACTGATGGATTCTGTCTGTCAGCTTTGCCGTGAGCTAGTGACTGTAGGATGGTGGGGTGATATGTCAGCCGACGTATTTCACTGCGCTCACCCCGAAAACAGCTGACAAACTGGGTTCTAGGGGAGGGACGATGGGAAAACCCTGGTCCGTGAGCCCTTTGACTTTGGTGATGGCCGCTTAAGAGGCGACCGGAACCCTCAGCTTTAAGGGATCGTTGGCTGAACCCAGGAGGAGGGCGGACACAGCCAGGAAACAGGGCCAGGCCGGGTCCCGGTGTCCAATGTGCTAGGCGGCGAACCTTCCAGCCAGAAGGGTCGACGTGGTCAGGGCCGCCGGTTCGAGCACTTCTAGGTCGCAGGCTCTCGCCGACCTCTCGATTATCTCTGGGAGCTCGTGGAGCAGAGTGGTGGACGACCCATGGCTGCTAGTTGTTTTAGCTTCAGAGGGGGACGTGTTTGTGAACTCTATGTCCAGGGAGTTAAAAAATTCCTTGAGCAAACATTCCCCCCTCAGTTGAAACTCGTCCTCCTCAGAAGAAAAGAGCTCACACCTGTTAGGTTTAAACAAGTGAACACGGACACAAAGAGTGAGATTTTCTTTGCAAAGGGAAGAGTAGACTGAGGCATCCTTTCTCCAGACTCTCTTTGACTTGCTCATTCCCTTTACACCTTTTTATTCAATTCAAACAATGATGGCATGATCGTATAGAGTAGGTTGTTTAGATGTTTTTAGCAATAAGTCACAATCTGTTTTTGAGGGAAGAGCAGACTGGAACAACAAGTATTTGCAAGCTTGGTAGGTGGTTAAAGGTTGTAAAACATCATACTTTTTCTTCTGGGTTTTTCCACGGAAGAGGACATGAAAATAAAATGATCATAAGAAATAATATGATTTAAAAAAATGACAGTTTTAACTACACCGGCGCTGCTTCTCCTCAGCCGAAAAAAGTTTACAGGCTGGACAAGAGAAGAGCGGATCCAAAGCTTGCCGAGCGTGGTCAGCTCCCAGGCAGCTTTTACACACGACGTGCTGGTCCTTCGATAAGATGTAGCCCGTCTGGCACGCGGGGCACAGACAGATGGTCTTCGATTTCTTAATTGAAGTCATCATTCTTCTTCTTTTCTTTCTATTATTGTTTCGTAGAAGTAGTGTTCTTACCATTGGCTGAATAAAAACAGGAGTCGAGCTCTGGTCCAGATGTAATTGATAACGGACCGGGTGGGGCCCACACAGCAGGTGGGCGTGGACTAGAGGTTTTCAGTGTTCGGCGCGCTGCGAGCAGGTAAACCCAATAGTGACAGCTTTTAAAGGGCGTAGCTTACACGAAATAGAACTATATGCTGCATATATTGCTCTGTGATCAGCTGCTTAGGATCATGGGTAATGTAGTGTGTCAAGGTCAGCTTTGCTGTACCTTCACTACTAATTATTTAAATATAACGGGTTCTCTCTTTTTCGAGTTAAATTTCTGCCATGTGACCAAGATAACTGTGAGTGGAGTGTTTAAATCAGTGACATGAGACGTTAATTTCCATTGACCCATCAGAATAAATGTGGTCATTTATTTAACAGAATCAAAATTTAACATCAAAACATGTACACGTGATTAGCTGATCGGGTTCTGATTAATAAAACTTGTCACGCTTTACTAATAAGACAACAAGACATTTCTGAAGGCATCTAGATTACTGGCAAAATAGAAGAGTGTAAAGGAAGGAATGAAGAAGTTTAGAAGGAAGATGATGAGGGAAGATGTATGTTTGTTGACCAGAATTAGCACGCTTCTTTCAACACCAGCTCAAACCCCCAGTCCACTTAGTGCGCGACAACTCGTGACGTCTCTTTACCTTTGCAGATTATGGATCAGCTCCGGTCTAGATGTCCCTATGCACGCTACCTTTACAGCGTCTCTGGTCAGGGTGGCTGGTCATCGTCAGAAGTCGTGTGGTTTACTCCGTTCAACAGAACAAGCTTCCTTCGAAGTTGTAGGGCGTTACACCCGGGTGAGTTCACAGCGAGGCGCTGTGACTCCGCTGGGATGGACGGACCCTCTTCTCACGGTCAAATCCATCAGAGTTCCATCAAAGTTCCTTAAGAACTCTCAGTAAGACTCAGTCAGAGATTCCACTCAGAAGTAGAAGACTCCATAGTCCCAAGAAAGACTCAGGAAACTGGAAGAGTAGACTGGCCAGACTCGACTAGACTGAGTAGTTCCAGGAAGTGTGGACTTTTAAAGAGTTCTCACTTCCGGTCACTCAGGACTTCCTGATTGGTTGAAACAACCAACAGGGGGTGTGTTTCAGTGATGTCCGTGGGTTATTAAAAGTCAAAAAGACAGCAGGAATGTTTAGGAACATTTAGTACAGACAGAGAAATGTTATGGCGGAGTGAGAGGAACGCAGATGCCAGTGTTTCTCTTTTTACCGTCTGCTAGGTTTAAAACAATACAGCCTGTTCTAATAACTTGTTTTCTGACTGTCTCCGACTTTCGACCGACATCACTACTTCTCATTCAGACAGAAGATCAAAATGCATAATTACTTTGTAAATAGGCATTTAAATTGATTCCTAATTTAAATGAGGATTAAAAAATATATATTAATACTGTTTCACAGTTGATTTAAAATGAGTGGTTCACTTCAACATTTAGAAATGGTATGAACTAAACACACCTTGATTATCAAGATATTGTAAAATAGTAATGATAATATAAAAAGAAGAGTGTTCTTTCAATTGATTACTTCAGGATACAATTATACAGTCTCTGGATGAGCTAATTTGTATTTTTGGATTCAAATCAATGAAATAACAGTTCCTGTCCCATGAAGGTCTTCAGAGGCAGGTTTTGGTCGGAGGCCGAGTTCACTACAGTAATCATGGGTGAGAAGCTTGAATTTATTGAGTTCTCTGCACCAAAACGCAATATAACTTTTTGTTAGCGAGTTTAACGAAGTTAAACCTACAGTTAAGCCTCTCTTTCTTTCCTACAGATGGCGCTTGAGACCATTTGAGATGCCTAAGTCTGCTAGAAAGAGCAACATCAGCGGTGAAAAAGAAAACCATGCTAGCCTCTCGGCTAACGACTGCATGGCAGATGGAACCATGCATCCACCAAATGAAGAAGAATTCCCACCGCTGCCTGTCACCCCCAGTAAGCCCCATAAGAAACCTGCTCTGTTTAGGCTCCTCAACACAGAAAATGTGCATATCCCAGATAATGCTGTTCGCACACTAGCTGATTTGATCAACTCAAGAAGCGACGCGCTTGAGAAAATGGTGGATAGTATTCGCACTGATATAAAATTAATGAATGAAAAATGACTCTCATGGAAAAGCAGGTGGAGAAAAATGAGAATTTGGCTCAGAAATGCCTTGCTCGCATTGCTGACCTGGACATGGAAGACGGTGAAATCTGCGGCTGCAGGGGTTACCAGAAACCGAAAGGGCAGACGTACGAGCTGAAGTCGTTAAAATATGTCATCAGATACTACCATCTGAGAGAGAAACTCCCTGACGCCATAGATGTGGCCCATCGAAAAGGAAGAAGGCGCCCTGACAACGCAAAGCCCCGCGGCATCATCATCAGGTTTGTCTCCCGGCGTTACAAGGAGGAGCTGTGGAAAGCAGCGAAGAACAGTGCTGTCCTGCAGTCGAAGGGTCTGCACTTCAAAGTGGACCTGATCATAGAAGAAAGACATAAACAAAAACTTTGGCCCGAGATTAAAAGAGCACAAGACGAGGGGAATACGACCTACTTCGTGGGAGGAAAAGGTTTCATTAACGGCTCAGAATTACATCTTTAGATGGAGAGAATGGCTTTACTCTAAAGAAGAAGAGCAACAGGACTTGGCTCTAAATGCTCTCAGGTTCATTTTATTCTCAGGTTTGTTCACTTCTGTTTGAATTTAATGGCAGCACGTTCTGTCAAAATAATAACTTTATTTGAGTTTATAATGCTTTGAGTTAATAACAACAGAAAAAATCAGGAACTTTTATATTAAGGGCAAAATGATAATAAGAGGTTAATTTTACATTACTGCCTAATAGGAATGCGTGATATAAACGGTACATGGTAGAGACGATAGACATTTAGCCTACGATAGAGATCTGTCTTCTACCGGCTTACCACAGTAATGCTGTTTCAGATGTAAAATCAGAGTTTTCAGTTTAATCGTTACTTTTTTTAGTTGAAAACTGTGCATAAGTGGAGTTAAAGTATTTTCTTTGAGTGCTAAGTAGCGAAGTTACAAGCTAACTATGGCCGGCTTGCCGTAGTGTTGCTGTATTCGGACGCATGTGCAAAACGCCGTGTTCCATCGAAAGTTGTTTTGTTTTTTTCTCGTTGAAAGTTAAAGTCAGTGTTGGTCAGCTTTAGAGAAACCTGCTCTCTGATCTGTGAAAAGACGCTGTGTTGTGTGATTTTCCTGCAAGACCCTCTGGTCAAAGCCACAGAGGAAACTGGTCCCCATTTTGTGTCAGCTCTCCTTAAAGTGGAAGGAGACGCCCACTACAGGGTGAAGTGTTTCAGTGTAAAATGCTGCTCTGTTGCTGTTCATTTCTTAAGTGAGAATACTGGAAACTGTTAAGTTAACAACATATTCTTTTGTTTATAACATATGGCTAAAACTACATTTGTTTTTGTTTTTTTGCACTGTTTTGCACTACAAGAAAGAAGCCCAATACTTGATTTGTTAATTATTTAAAAACTCTGGACCTAGTAGTGGAATTTTCTTAATTCAAAATATATGATGGCAAAAGGACATTCCTATTGTTTTATACCAAAAACATATTGTGATATATATCGTTATCGCCACCCTTCACAATACATATCGTGATATGAATTTTATGCCATATCGTACATTCCTATTGCCTAATTATCCTGCGTGGCTCTTATAACGTATGCTGGTGCTGATCTCAGCGTTACACAGTTAATTTACTCTAGGTTTACTTTAAATACTATTTGTTTACTTCTGTTCAAATCTATCCTTTATTTCTTTAAATGCTAGGGGTTTGCAAAACAATATTAAGTGTAAAGATTTATTCCTTTTGGCCAAGCAATTCAAAATGGATTTTGTCTTTTTACAAGAATCCCACTCTGTGCCAAATGATGCCAACTTCTGGCAACTATGTGTGGCTCTCCCATGGCACTGAACACTCAGCTGGGGTTACTACATTAAAGAACAGGTTTAGTGGGGAGGTTCTATGTACTGAGTGTGACCATAATGGTCACTTTATCTGCCAAACTATTAAACATAATGACAGAGTTTACACAACATGTAACATATATGGATTCAATACAAAACAGGAAAACAATATTCTGATTATTATGTCAATAGAGGATATACAAAGTACTACTGCGCTGGTTATCTAAATTCCCAAACTCTTTTTTACTGCTAGGAGGTGACTTTAACATTATTTTTAATAGCTCCTTGGATAAATGGCCGCCAGGATCTTCTAATAAAACAAGCACAAGTCTTAATGCGTTCATGAATAAATTTAACCTTGAAGATATATGGCGAGTAAAATTCCCTAATAACAAGACATTTACATGGAGCAATAAAACAGGGTCTAGTCAGTCAAGAATTGATTTTTGGCTGATTTCTAAAGGTTTTCAAGAAAATGACATTGTGGTGAACATACAACCCACTCCTCACAGATCATAAGGCTATTTATATCAATATAATACTATCTACTTCTCAATTTAGTGCTACACAATCAGCATATTGGAAACTTAACAGCTCTATACTAACAAATTAGGTAGTAAAAAAAAGGTGATGTGCTTAATCAGTTGCAGTCGATTCTTCACAGAGTTATATAGCTCCAAATTTTGTCAGCGATCAGCCGATGCCTTTCTGAACTCATTAACAGTAAAAACCATTGCTGAAGATGAGGTGAAGCTGTGTGATAGTCTTCTTATGCTGGAGGTGTAAGAGTACCACTGCCTGCAGCTCCTCGTCCAAGATGGCCGCTAACAGTCAACAGCTGTCGGCCATCAACCTGATGAGGACCAGTGTTACTCTTCACTGGGAGTTTGACTTTGAGGAGTTAAGTTGATAGGAGGAACTGTTAATTAGACTGTGGATGTTTGGACTTGTTCTCTAGACTTGGCTGGACTGGGTCCGGTCAGAAATAGTGATAAATTGTTGACCGATGGTCTGTATAGGTCTGGACCAGCAATCATCACTCGTTTTTTTACCTGTCCTTTAGAATGGCAGGGAGAGATGAGGGTAGTGATATGGAGTATGATGAGAGTGGGGAGGAAACTGGTTTAAGTGGGAAAAGTAGAGGAAATGAGTGGACAGAAGTTAGGAAAAAGCCAAGTCAGCGTAAGAGAAAGAAGAAGGCAGATTCTAGTGTAGGGATAACAGAGAGTGAGGAAGAGGTAGAAAAGGATAAAAAAGCAAGTATCCCAAATATTGTTATAAGGTTTGAAGGTGAGAACGGGATAAAGAAACTTAATCCGTTGAATCTAAAAAAGTTAAGTCTGGTCCTCTGGACATTTGAAAAACAAAAAAAGCAAAACAACAAAAAATGTAGCAACGTTTCATCTTTCATCGGAAAGACTTTCTCAGTCTGAGGTGCTGTATTCAGTTCAGTCTTATAAATAGCACCTTCTCAGAGTGGATCAACCAGTTTGCTGCTGACAACCAAAACCAGCTGCTCACATGATCAAGAAGGACCATCAGCCTAACAATGGATCATTAGCACACTGATGGCTGTTTACTGTTCACAGAGGGCTGAGTGATACTAGCAATCACAGCATTGTAAGAGGGGGACAGTTGAACCCGGAGGCCTCCACCCCTGTTTAATGATGGACGATTTCTTTTCACAAAGATGGCCTCCTTTACTCCTCTCTCAAACCATCGTTCCTCTCTGTCCAGGATGTGAACATCTTCATCCTTGAAAGAGTGACCTCTGGCCTGGAGATGAGTGTAGATCGCAGAGTCCTGGCCTGATGATGTTGATCTTCTGTGCTGGTCCATCCTTTTGGCCAGTGGCTGTTTAGTTTCCCTGATGTAAGACTGATCACAGTCAAACTTAATCCTTTGAAACTTACCAAAATTATTAGAGAAAAAGTAGGTGAAGTGAAGTATGTTAGGATTCTCAGAGATGGAAATCTGTTAGATGTAAATGGTAAATGGACTGTACTTTTATAGCAACTTTCTATCTTATTTCAAGATACTCAAAGCTCTTTACAACAATCTGTGTCTCATTTACCCATTCACACAGCACTCTACAAGATCTATACAAAGATAATTGAACCAATAATTCTAATGAGACTAATCAGTGCTTTGTTACATTCATACACTGATGGGACACACATCGGAGGCTATGAGGGGTTCAGTGTCTTGCCCAGAGACACTTCGGCATGTGTCTGCTGGTGGATTCGAACCCTCAACTCTCGCATTGGAGGACGACTGCTCTAACCACTCAGCCACAGCCGCCCCTTGTAAGGAAACTTTCTCCAGGCAGCAGCAATCACACCAGCCATCAGGAGATGCACCAAGTTCAGGGAAGTTGGTGTTTATGATGAAACCACATTTAACTTAATCTGTCCTGTGTCCTAGAAATACCTCTTTTGGTTTCACAAGAAACATTTTATCAGAGAAATATTTGGTCATCTTATAAGGAGTATCAACATCATCAAACATAGACCTTCCTTTTTCCAATTCCTACATCAGAGATGTCTGCTTTTACATCAACGCCTGGTGCTCTGATGTGACGGTGATCTCCCAGCACTGCTCTCCTTCACTGGGATATCTCTTCATTAACTGGAAACCATTCTACTCTACACGTGAGTTTTCATTCATTCTGGCCGTTGTTTACATTCCACCGTGCGCGGACGTGCAGGAGGCTGAGCGAGCTCTTGCGGACCAGATTATGAGCTGGAGTGGTCGTTCCCGGACTCCCTAGTTACAATCCTTGGAGATTTTAACAAAGGGAACCTCAGTCATGAACTTCCAAAGTATAAACAGTTTGTCACATGCCTGACCAGAGAAGGAAACACGCTGGATCACTGTTACACTACAGTGAGTGGTGCTTATCGTGATGTGCCCCGTGCAGCCTTGGGACTCTCAGATCATGTCATGGTTCACCTGATCCCCACCACAGACTGGGACATGTTCAAGGTTTGTACAGACAGTTTAGACGATTATACAAACACTGTGACGTCATATATACATTTCTGTGAGGACAGTATCAGCCCATCACGCTCTAGAGTCATTTTTAATAATGACAAACCCTGGTTCACATCTAAACTAAGACAGCTCCGTCAGCAGAAGGAGGTTGCTTTCAGAGAGGGAGACAGAGATGGCTACAGACGTGGGAAGTATGGATTCAGCAGGGAGGTGTCGAAGGCTAAATCCAGGTACAATGCACGGCTGTCCTTTTCAGGGACACCACCAAGTCATTGGTTCAGGTATGTTGATGACACCTGGGTTAAAATCAAATCTCAGGAAGTCCAACATTTTACTGACCACATCAACTCTGTGGATAAATACATCAAGTTCACATGAGAAGATGTAAAAATGGCAGGTTGGCTTTCTTGGACTGTGAGGTCTCAGTCTATGATAGAGGACATTTGCAAACTGAGGTGTACCACAAACCCACCCACACAGACCAGTATTTGCAGTTTGACTCCCATCACCCTTTGGAGCACAAGTTAGGAGTCATCAGGACTCTGTACCACAGAGCAGACAGCGTCCCCACTAGCTCAGGAGCCAGGCAGAAGGAGAAATCCCACACAAGACAGGCTCTAGAGCAATGTGGATATCCTAACTGGGCCTTCCTGAAAGCAGAGAAGAAACCCAAACAGGACTCCAGTCAGCCATCAGGTGAAAAGGAGGAACCCAGACCCAGACCAGTGGTCATTCCGTATGTTGAGGGAGTATCAGAGAAACTGAGACGTTTATTTTCTAAACAGAACGTCCCAGTGGCTTTTAAATCCCAAAATACATTAAAGACTGGTTCATCACAAAGATCCAGTCCCCCGGCACAAACAGAGTAATATTGTGTATGTTGTTCAGTGTCAGGAGGGTGATCAGTCTTACATCAGGGAAAATAAACAGCCACTGGCCAAAAGGATGGACCAGCACAGAAGATCAACATCATCAGGCCAGGACTCTGCGGTCTACACTCATCTCCAGGCCAGCGGTCACTCTTTCAGGGATGAAGATATGTTTGAGGTACACCTCAGTTTGCAAATGTCCTCTATCAGAGACTGAGACCTCACAGTCCAAGAAAGCCAACTTGCCATTTTTTACATCTTCTCGTGTGAACTTGATGTATTTATCCACAAAGTTGATGTGGTCAGTAAAATGTTGGACTTCCTGAGATTTTGATGAAAGACGAAATGTTTCTAAAAAAAATTGTAATTTTTATGTTCAGAGGACCAGATTTAACTTTTTTAGATTTTTCTACCTAGATTATTGAGCATGCATCAGGACACAATGTAATCTTGTTACTCACATTACTACATTATTTATTTTGCCTATGACTGCCTTTCATACTTAAAGTTCTTTCCCTTCACTTCTCCCCCCCCGGTCTTTGGTTCCACAGTGGTACCAACTCACCAGCAATGAAATGGTGTCAAGAATTATGGAGTAAATTTTATTGAAATATTCAAATTTATTTTGATATATTGCTGTTCCATTGATATCTGTTGTGTGAGAAGGTCTAGCCATTGTGATATACTTTTTTTTGTTTGTTTTTCCAGTTAAGCTGTATTCAAAAGCCATTTCAGTCAGAAATGACTTTATTACACTAAAAGTGATTATATTTCAAAGAAATAGTTGAATGTTGTAAGTGTCACAGTTAAAAAATGACAGAAATGGATCAAAATAGGTGTTTTCTTCTGCCAAAAAGTGATTCTGGCCCATGCTCAATGAAAAGGCATTTCTGCCTGAAATTATTTTATTGCACTAAGCTTTAAATCCATGGATGCTTATAATCAATGATGGATTTGTAAAGGACGTCCAAACTCTTCATGTTAATAAAGTTCTGGTTCTGGCAGAGTAAGTAGTTACAATAATATACACGTAGATGTCCCTCATAGCTACATGCTACATCAGCTAAGCTAATCTGTGCACAAGTTACTTCTGCTTACCTGAGGTAGCTTGTACTACAGTAAATATCACTGATATTTACTGTAGTACAAGCTACATGCTGATGTAGCTTGAGCTACGTTAGTATCACTGATTTCTCACATTACTACATTATTTATTTTGCCTATGACTGCCTTTCATACTTAAATTATTATTTAACAGTCAACAGTGGTGTACCACAAGGCTCAGTCTTAGGACCCACCCTCTTTACAATCTACATATATAATGTAGGTAAAAACATCCCTAATGCATCCATACTTTTCTATGCTGATGACACAGTTGTTTATTGTCGAGCTAAAGCTGTTGATGAGACTTTCCAGCTTTTGAAATTTGCATTCAACATCATCCAGACTGATTTGTTTCACCTCAAACTTGTCCTAAATGCCGACAAAACCAAAGGGATGCTTTATTCAAATAGGAAGTTGGTCCCAGCAGTTCTTCCTTCGATTTTATCCTCAAATGGTGTCCCCATTGAGTTTGTTGATTCCTATAAATATTTGGGTATCTTGGTCGACTCACATCTCTCTTTTAAGCTCCATGTGGAAAACTTGGTAAAGAAACTGAAAGTTAAACTGGGTTTCTTTTTCAGAAACAGATCCTGTCTAACCCTGAATGCTAGAAAACACCTTGTATCTGTGACTTTCTTTCCCTCCATTGATTACGGTGACATTATTTACATGAACGCTCCTACAAGAACCCTGCAGATGTTGGATGCTGCAGATGTTGGATGCTGCAGATGTTGGATGCTGTCTATCATGGTGCACTAAGATTCATAACTGGCTGTGATTATCGTACCCACCACTGCACCCAGTATTCACTGGTTAACTGGACATCATTAACTTCACACAGACTCTCCCACTGGTACATTTTCATCTTTAAATCACTTCTTGGTCTGTTGCCTTCATACATCTCCTCCTACATGTCTCTGTGTGAGTGCAGCTACAGCGTGCGCTCTCAGGACATTATTACCTGCAGTGTTCCCTCAGTGAGGACTGAACTAGGCAAACGGGCCTTCTCCTACTCCGCTCCTGTTTCCTGGAATATCTTACAAAAAGATTTGAAGCTCTCGACCTCTCTAAGTGTCTTTAAGAAACTTTTGGACTCCTGGCAGGGTCCAATGCAGACATGTTCCTGTTTTTAGTTTCTACATTAGCCTTAGAATCTAGCTGTTTTGTTTACTTTTTTTAGCCATCCTATTTGTTTAAAAAAACAAAAATAAACTGGAGTATGACTTTTTATAACTGTTTATTGTTGTTGCTGTTGTCCATTGTTGTCATCATTCTTTGTTGAAATCAGGTCTCTCTAGTAAATGAGTCCTCGAGGCTCAATGGGATTTACCTGTCTAAATAAAGGTTGAATGAATGAATAAATTAGTGTTAACAAAATAAATCATTTGCAATTATTGCTCAGTCATAGTATTTAACGTGCTACAGTAAATGTCACTGATATTATTTATTTTCCACTATGACTGCTTTTGTTAATAAAGTTAGTGGTGGAAAATTACAACTTGGTAACTCCTTTTAATCCATTGGTTAAATGTTGTTTTAAAACCCTGAAACAAGAACAACATTTTAATTGTTTTCCTCCTTTGTGTTGTATTTCTGTGTGAGGTTCTCCCAGAAGATGAAACTCCACTTGGTCCAGAAGTTGTGCAGTCGTGCACCACAGCAACAAATGAGTTAAAATATCATTTCTATAAATTAATCTGCTTTTGAAGTACAAACTGGATTCCAAAAAAGTTGGGACACTAAACAAATTGTGAATAAGAACTGAATGCAATGATGTGGAGGTGCCAACATCTAATATTTTATTCAGAATAGAACACAAATCACAGATCAAAAGTTTAAACTGAGAGAATGTTTCATTTTAAGGGAAAAATCTGTTTCCAAATTTCATAGCGTCAACAAATCCCAAAAAAGTTGGGACAAGTCCATTTTTACCACTGTGTGGCATCCCCCCTTCTTCTTACAACACTCAACAGACGTCTGGGGACAGAGGAGACCAGTTTCTCAAGTTTAGAAATAGGAATGCTCTCCCATTCATGTCTAATACAGGCCTCTAACTGTTCAGTCGTCTTGGGCCTTCTTTGTCGCACCTTCCTCTTTATGATGCACCAAATGTTCTCTATAGGTGAAAGATCTGGACTGCAGGCTGGCCATTTCAGTACCCGGATCCTTCTCCTACGTAGCCATGATGTTGTGATTGCTGCAGAATGTGGTCTGGCATTATTGTGTTGAAATATGCAGGGTCTTCCCTGAAAGAGATGACGTCTAGATGGGAGCATATGTTGTTCTAGAACCTGAACATAGTTCTCTGCATTAATGGTGCCTTTCCAGACATGCATGCTGCCCATGCCACAAGCGATTGTTCCAGATTCTCTGAATCTTTTGATGATGTTATGCACGGTTGATGATGATTACTTAAAAGTCTTTGCTATTTTACGCTGGGTAACACCATTCTGGTATAGCTGCACTATCTTTCTGCACAACAATGGTGGAATTGGTGATCCTCTTACCATCAAGGCTTCTGCGAGACATTGACTTCTTCTTCTTGTTCTGTGAGGTTTTACAGCAGCTTACATCCCTCAAGGTGTATTACCGCCATCTAAAGGTACTACTTAGAACTAGTAGTTATAAGTGCTCCGATAAACGTAGATTCTCTTGTATAAACCTGTTGTCCTCAGGAAATACATAAAGTATTTGCGTCCACATTTACTGGATCCCCATTCTAATATGCTCTTCAAACATACAGGACTTGTTACGTCAGAATCACTACAAATAATTACCTTGTATATAGAAGATAATTTAATCCATTCTAAAGCCAGATAAATGGCATACAGTTCAACTGAAAACACATTTAAAAAATCCGATGTGCGCTTACCAATTCCAATTTTATATTTTGGGACAACAACAGCACAACTAGTTCGACCTGATTCAGGATCTTTAGATTCATCTGTAAAAACCTGTACGTACTCAGGATAATTCCCATCCACATAACAGTTGAATAAACTGAACAGTTCTGCCTTCTCGTTTTCTTTCCTAATTTGCAGCAATTCTGTGTCCACTTGAGGTTCTTTCATTAGCCAAAAAGGAACAGTTGACCAGATGACATTAGGACTAAACACAACCTCAGAAACAACCAGTGATCTTGCAGATTCTTCTCCTACCCATCCAAAGCTTAATGTTTGTTTCCTATGCCTTTCCCATGACTCCTTTAGTACAGATTTAGTTGGATGACTATCAAGATGTCCTTTAAGATGAATCCAATAATTAACCAGTAACTGTTTCCTTCGCAGACACAAAGGCATCTCCCCTGATTCAACTGAAATTGCACATACTGGTGAAGTTTTGACAGCTCCAATACATAATCTAAGTGCTTTAGCCTGGATGACCTCTAGACGCTTTAGAGACGATTCAGCTGCGGATTCGTAAACTATGCATCCATAGTCTAATCTGGACTTTATCAAGGATGTATAAATGTGTTTCAATGATAAGAAATCTGCTCCCCAAGTTACTCCCACCAGACACCTCATAAGCGAGACATTGACACTCTGAGAAGCTCTTTTTATACCCAACCATGTTGTCAATTGACCTAATTGGTGTTAATTGGTCTTCCAGCTGTTCGTTATATGCTCAATTTCCTTTTTCCAGCCACTTATTGCTACTTGTTCCAACTTTTTTGGGATTTGTTGACACTGTGAAATTTTGAATCAACATATTTTTCCTTTAAAATGTTACATTTACTCAGATTCAACTTTTGATCTGTCATCTATGTTATATTACGAATAAAATATTAACATTTGCCATCTCCACATCATTGCATTCAGTTTTTATTCACAATTTGTTTAGTGTCCCAACTTTTTTGGAATCTGGTTTGTACATGTGGTGTGGTTGTGAAACATGCATTCCTAAATGTACGTGTTCTTACCTTTAGTTTGAATAAAACTGTTGCACCAAGTTTCTCCTTCTTTATTTCAATAATTAAAATACTCTGTTTAATCTCCAGTACTGAGAAATAGTTTCATTGTATTGTCACCTCTACTAGACATTATTCTACTGCACATAAATAAAACCTGGGTGTAGTGATTGTTCTTTGGCAACTTACCAGTTTAGTGTTTTATTGACATGTACAAAACATCAAAACATGCATGTTGCTGTATGTTCCTCCTCCAGGAGGAGACTGACACAGTTCTAAGTCAAAGCCTATAATTAGAAATTCAAAACAGTTGAAACTGAATACAAGATGAGAACTGTGGGTGATTTGATGTCTTTTAATGAAAATGACTCCATGCAGCTGATCATAGTGGGCTACAGAATAAATACCAGATCAACAACTCTTCAACAAGGACTGATGGAGACCAGTGGAGTTTCTGACTTTAAACAAACTGGAACAGATTCCTCGTCATGTGGGACCGCCCGACTGGAGCAGCCAACCCCTCAGGATCCAAGACTGGACCCAGGTCTAGGATCTGAGACTGGACCCAGGTCTAGGATCTGAGACTGGACCCAGGTCTAGGATCTGAGACTGGACCCAGGTCTAGGAGAGTCCTCACACTGGAGCTTTTCTTTGGATGGAACTCGGCCCTTCACTCGTCTGTACCTTAAAAAGAAACAGATTAGTAAACACTGTCATGTTTGCATCACAAACTCTAAAATAAGACAATTAATACAGTTCCTAATATTTTTACTCATTCACAAAGATATATGTTCAATTTTATATTGATTTGAGTAATTTTTATCTTAGATTTACTTGAATATTTTTGAATTATTGTGCCGGTTGCTTGTGTCATTCCCTGCTGTTCCTCTGCTGCTGATGTTCTCAGAGTCAGGGTCTGTCGGCTTCAGTGCAGGAGACCAGTCTGTGTGTGACTTGTGTACACGCCTTCCTGAAAAAACAAATCATTCAATAGAACAAATGTTGTAATACCCAAAAGATGAACTTGTGTTATGGAATATTTTCACTACAGATGTATCCCACTGCTTTATTCACACATGAGAGTAAAGATGGACTCAAAATCGGAACAAACTGATAGTTCTAGTCTGACAATATTGCAGTGTTCAAATATTATGAACAGTGGCGGCTCGTGGACTTTCCACCAGGGGGGGCTATAACTCCAAAAAAGACATGTATGCTGCAGAATGAATTCCAACAACAGAAGCATCCAATTTGAAAAAAATAACTGCTATAAATTGACATTGTCATTTTTCACCTCAAAGACAACCGTAAAACAAATAACCACAGAAAAACCAAAGACCAAGCTTTTACATAGAGCCTCTGTCAGTTGTCCAACTTCATTCCCTGCATTAAGGGTTTCAACACTTTCTGACACGTTTCCTTATCTTTCTCTTTTAAAAAGACCAAGACTGGTGAATGGGCCCCGATTATTATTTGTTTAGATCTTGATATTTTTAGTGCATAACTGCGGACTATTCATTGGACATTTATTATTATTATTATTATTATTATTATTATTATTATTGAGAGATCTCTCCCTCTTATGAAATAGGTGAAATTGGTTTATTTTTATGCAGATTAAACAGCATTCAGTTCAAAGCTTGTCTTCTGGTCATCATTAAACACAACGCAGAGTAAACTCTAAGAAAAATAAAAACGAACTGACAGGTTGATATTATTTGGACCGAGCTGAATTAATATCCGGCCAAGTTCAGTACATTACACAGCTGTCTACACCAAGCCACGCCCACATACACTCTCGCTGAGGCACGTTGTTGTACGTCCATCCTCATTGGATGAATCCTGTGGCTGTGGGCGGACCCTGGGCTGGACAAAATAAACCACCTAGTATACTCCATACGGGGCAGCACGGTGGCGCAACTGGTAGAGCTGCTGCCTCTCAGCGAGCAGGTCCCTGGTTCAAATCCTGGTCCGGGGGCCTTTCTGGGTGGAGTTTGCATGTTCTCTCCGTGCATGCGTGGGTTTTCTCCAGGTACTCCAGTTTCCTCCCACAGTCCAAAAACATGCATGTTAGGCTGATTGGTAACTCTAAATTGTCCCTAGGTGTGAGTGAGAGAGTGAATGGTTGTTTGTCTCGTTTGTCTCTATGTGGCCCTGTGATGGACTGGAGACCCATCCAGGGTGTACCCCGCCCCTCGCACAGTGATTGCTGGACATGGGCACCAGCGACCCCCGTGACCCAAAATGGAATAAACGGGTAAAGAAAATGGATGGATGGATGGATGGATACTACATACGCGGAGGTACGAGCGTGCCCCCCAGGGCATGTCAGTGCAAAGCACAATTTTTACGACAGCGTACGCGGTGTCGCACAATAAACTGCCCAGCGACGGACTGTTTTGTATGCGACACCAATGTATTAAATTCTCCTTCTTCCCTGATCTGGCATTTTCTTTTTTTTTTTTTTGAGGCAAGCGATCTCTTGCTCCTCCGTTGATGCCATGACTGAAATAGTGAGAAATGAATGAATTTGTCAAGAGCGAATTAAACTCAGGTCCAGCGTGGCTGTGGGAGGGTCTGGAGATTTCCTGGTGGGCTGGTCTGATGTGTGGGCTGTAGAGCCAGCACTCCGGTTTTTTTTTTTGTTTGTTTTTTCTTAAGATCTTTTATTAACAACAAATAAAGACAGAACACCGCAGCGGCTGAGGCTGCCAACGCTCATTTTTTTTCCCCCGACCTGTCAATCAATCCAGTAGGCCTGTCAGCAAATGACCAATCAGCGAACTCAATTTGTCCCAAGGTAAACGCCCCTTGTCTGTGAAGCTGCTCGGGTGCTCGGGGTGTACGCTCGATGAAGTCTGTACCCTCTGCGTACAGTACACGCATACGTACAACGATATCGCTCTTGATTAAAAAGAGCTCGTGATGTTTTAGGCATAAAAGCTGGGTTTGGTCTTAAATCAGCTGAGCTGCCGTCAGCCTGAATTCTAAGACATGACGGAGCGACAGAGAGGGCAGATAAATCACTCACTCTCTTAGCGGATGTTAAAGCCAGCAGTAGGGCTGTTTTAAGAGACAAGAATTTAAGTGGAACCTGATCCAAAGACTCAAATGGAGCATTGATCAGGACCTGCAGGACCAGTATTAAATCCCACTGTGGAACAAGTGGGTGTGAGACAGGCCTGCGTCTCTGTATACCTTTTAGAAAACGCTTCATCAGCGGATGATAAAACCTGTTCTGTCTCCGAAACCTTCGTGTCAGGAAGAGATGGCTGCAGCGTACGTTTTAAACGTGCTGGATGCAAATTTCTGTCCATCAGCTGCTGCAGAAAGGACAGCATGCCACCTAAGGGACATGAGGTGGCCTCTACACCCTTCTCTGTACACCAGCGCTGAAAAGCTGTCCGCTTGATGTGCACAACGCTGTGGTAGATGCGGCACGTGAAAACAGAATTGTGCGCACTACATCCTGTGGGCGACCCATCCTCTCTAAGTGGATTTGTTCAACGGCCAGACCCACAGGTGCTGGCCTATTTCTGGGTAACTCCTGGTCGCGCCTCCTGCCTGGAGGAGAGCGTCCTCCCTCCACGGCAGTTCCCACGGGCACCCCGACAGCAGGCGTTGCAGGACTGGGAACCATGGTGCGCTCACGCATTCGGGGCCACCAGGAGAGCTGTCAATCCCTCCTCCTGAGCTCGGTTCAAGAACCGTAAAATCAGAGGAGGTGGAGAAAAACGCGTACAGAAGCATTTTGGGCCATGGACTGTGGGCAAACGCATCCACCCCCAGCGGTGGTTCGTCTCGTGGGCTCAGAGAAACGCATAATTGACACTGAGCGTTTTCTCGTGTCACAAACAGGCCCACAGCTGCTATATCAATCTGAGACAAAATGCTCCGTCAGAGGATGATTAAATGTTGTTCTGTCTCCGACAACTTTGAGACAAGAAAAAAACACGGCTGCAGCATACGATAATCGTGCTGGACACCAGATTTCTGTCCCTCGACTGCTGCAGAAAGGACAGCATGTCGTCCAGTGGACATGAAGTGGCCTCTACGCCTTTCTCTGTACATCAGCGTTGAAAAAACTGACCACTTGATGTGAACAGCGCTGTGGTGGTTGCAGCACGTGACTCCTGAATCGTATGCACTACATCTTGAGAGAGATCCATCCTCTCAAAAAGATCCGCACAGCGGCCAAACCACAGCTGCTGGCCTATTCTGATTAATTCCTGATCGTTCCTCCCGCCTGGAGGAGAGCATCCTCCCTCCACGGCAGGTTCCACGAGCGCCCTGATAACAAATGTCGTAGGCCTGGGAACCATGATGCGTTCACGCACTTGGGGCAGAGGAGCTGTCAGTCCCTCCTTCTGAGCTCGGTTCAGAAAACCGTGATATCAGAGGGAGAGAAGAAGGTGAAAAAGCATTATGACCACAGGCTGTGAGCAGGCACATCCACCCAGCGGTGGATCGTCCCGTGGCTCCACGATAATTATAATTGACATTGAGCGTTCTCTCGTGTTGCTACACGTCCACAGACGCTGGCAGGTTTTCTACCATGTCTGAGCCATAGCTCTGGGTGGAAGGTCCCAGGTCCCCGTGCCACAAAGGACCGTCTTTGGGCATCACATCCACCCCCTGTTCGGAATACATGAGATGTACCCTACTCCAATGGAGAGCAGATTGGGTGTGCCCCACACAGCATCTGTCTCACAATGTGGCACATGGGTTGAGCGCATACATCTCCTGCCAGTATGTATGCAACAGTCACTGCTGTCTGTGTGAATCAAAAAACCCTGATGATTCTGCAGCTCAAGGTCAGTGTTGAGTCACATTCAAAGAGCCCGTGCAACACTCCAAAAACATTTAAAAGAGCTGCTGTGTGGAGAACCACAGCGCCCCCACAGCTTGTTAAATGTGTGTGCCTCTGTGAGAAACTGACGTGTGACGTAGGTCTGCTGGCGGAAAACAGCTGATATCACTCAACTGGTTCACGTGAGTTGCACTGCTGCCACCTGTCTGTACAAACTGCTCAACAGCAGCAGGTGTCCAGATAAAGCAGAATTAGAGCGGCTCGGGCGCATAATGGAGTGTTTTTTCTCACAGTTCAGAAATTGACAATCTAGAATAAATCTCATCTTTCCAGTTCATAGGGACCAGGAAGTGATGAGAGAGGGACCTTGCGTTTTCCTTTCCTTCTGAGACTCTAGAAATTACATTTAAAACAGAATTTCCTGAGCTTCTGTGAGAGGGGACGAGATCTGTTCATAAATGACAGAAAAAATGTCACAGAGTTCCTCCACACCGGGGTTTGAGCTGAACTGCAGCGTGAATCCCGGATGAAAACGGTTCGCCCATCCGTCTGGAGCGCGCGTTCATTGCCACCCGTTTATAAGTTATAAAGCGGGCTCGCGTTTATGCTGTGAAACTCACATGCATGCTGATGTGAGCTGGAGCGCGCTGAGTGAGAAAGAAAAAACACGCGCGTCCCCAAGCATGCAAAATGTTGTGTGTTGCTGATGCTGCGGGACGCAGCTCATCTGTGTTGTGCTCACGTTGTGTGCAGCTGCTCCGTGTAAACGCTCGGGAAGCGGGTGCACGTATGAGCCGACGTACCCTGAAGCGTCGTGTGTGTGCGCGCCCTCATTCATGCGACGCCTTAAGCCAGGATTGCCGTGGGGGCGCAAGCAAGTTGGCACTGGTGCGGTCAGGAAGCAGTGCGCGGCATCGGTGGAGCGAGGCTACCACTGGCTCGGTCTGCAGAAACACGTTCATTCTTGGCTGCAAGTCACGTGAACTTTTGAGTGATTCCACAAGCTGCAGTATTAATTCAGAAAACCTTCTTCGAGGATGTATGAGCCGAGCCGCTGTGAGGCTTGTGGAACTGCTGACGCCGCGGGAGCGCGCGTTGGCACTGGTGCGGTCAGGAAGCAGCACGCGGCTTGCTTGCGAACTTTTGGGATTTTTGGCTGTCTGCAAGGAGGACAAGTTTAGGTCTGTACATTTTCCTGACGAACAGATAACCGGTTCAGCTGGTTCTAACTTAATGAAATGTCTAGATATATGTATCCTGTTTTGATATTTAGAATGATATTTTGTTAAAAACATGATCTGATTCAGTTTCTGGTAGAACATGTAGTTTTAGTTACATGCCTACAACTCCCAACATTCACGCACCTACCCATTATAGAACACAAAGATGCCTAGATATTATTGGTTGAGAGCTGGGTCACATGATAAGAGTAGGACTTCCCATTCGTTGATGGTGATGATGACTCCAGGAGGTGTGGCCGAGCTCTGAAGAAGATGGGTTGTCTGTTTATGTTCGGAGCCATTGTTCGTGACCGCATGGTGGAGATACAATGGCCCAGGGCTGGTGATCTTGTATTTTACATGTACAATAAACCTTCTGAAATGGAAGACAATTGCTCCTCCTCTCCCTGCTCCAGATCAGAACACATTCTTTCAATATATATATAGGATGCACTGATTCTCTCTCTTTTTTTTTTACTTCCGATCCCGATACCTAAATCTGGATACTGAGCATGTAATATAGGACTATTTATTTAGTTTTGACGATCGTATGTTTCACTATTATGGACATCTGCTGGTGTTTACTGACTGTAAGAACAGTCAGATGTTAGATACAGAGTCAGGATGTGCAATATGGCATAAAATTCATAACCCGGCGACGGACGGACGGAGACAAAGACACGTCCTAAGCTGCGCAGCGCGCTGTTTAAACCAACAGTTTTAGAGTGGGGTGTGTGAGAGGAGACAGACACAGAGACAGCTGTCTCTGATCACCACAAAAAATAATACATCTGTGGGTTTTCTCTGGGAACACCAGTTTCCCCACAAAGTTTCTTCCGTACGGAGCTCCGTACTCCGGATGCGATGGCTACCTCCATAAATCCACCGATCAGCACATCTGTCTTACCCGGTTTAAGGTGCAGGATGAACATCTGTCTTAC
>NC_056514.1:3010673-3014603 GCF_014905685.2 Nematolebias whitei
ACGGCTCCCCGTCATCCTGCACCTTAAACCGGGTAAGACAGATGTTCTTGTTGGTGGATTTATGGAGGTAGCGATCGCATCCGGAGTACGGAGCCCCGTACAGAAGAAACTTTGTGGGGAAACTGGTGTTCCCAGAGAAAACCCACAGATGTATTTTTTTTTTTTTTGTGGTGATGTTTTTTTTCGAAGTTTCTGCATGGATTTTGGACGAATTAAACGAACGCAGATAAAATAGAAAACAGAAACGGGATGATAAAACCAAACATACACGAGTGCATACATAAGTACATAAACCTCTGCAACATCTTCACCAAAACAGACATTGTAAAAAAACGCAGCTGGTCTTGCGAAGCCAAGTCGTCTGCAATTTCTAAAAACGATGGTCCGTCCATTTTTTCTATTTTGAGAAAAATATGTAAAATTTAACTCCCCCTCTTTCAGAAATGAATTTGTCAGGGAAGTACCTGAAAGAATGTGTTCTGATCTGGAGCAGTGAGAGGAGGAGCAATTGTCTTCCATTTCAAAAGGTTTATTTTATATGTAAAATACAAGATCACCAGCCCTGGGCCATTGTATCTCCACCATGCGGTCTCGAACAATGGCTCCGAATGTAAACAGACAACCCTTCTTCTTCAGAGCTTGGCCACACCTCCTGGAGTCATCATCACCATCAACGAATGGGAAGTCCTACTCTTATCATGTGACCCAGCTCTCAACCAATAATATCTAGGCATCTTGTGTTCTGTAATGGGTAGGTGCGTGAATGTTGGGAGTTGTAGGGATGCAACTAAAACTACATGTTCTACCGGAAACTGAATCAGATCATGTTTTAACACAATATCATTCTAAATATCAAAACAGGATACATATATCTAGACATTTCATTAAGTTAATATATTATCTGATAAAATTATATTTCATTTCCCCCTTTTGACATGATAAAAATCATGTCAACAAAAATCCTATATGTAGAATATCTGTAAAAAGCTATGTGTCATGTAAGTACAATTAATGTACAGTGGAAAACACTAACAATTCCCATCCCTTATAATTCCTAGGCCTAAATTAACACCCCTAAACTATATAAACCCTAATAATAAGCTAACATCAATATTGATACCTAACACAGATAAGGAAATATGCCAAAATACAATTTACTCATCGGAGCTCACACTTTAAGATAAACTCCCTAATCTTTCCTTCTATAAATCTCATGCCTCTAGTGTATGCAAATTATATGTTGCATGTTTTATCCTTAGCAATTTATGTATATCTTGGGGCGTTGCAGAGATTTTGCAGAGGCGGGCTGGTCCGTGTTCATCATCATCATCAGCATCACCACCACAGGTAATCTGTAAGGAGCAAAATCTACACTACTCTGTTGACTAGTTTGATAACTGAGGAAATCTCATCAACTGCTCTTATTCAGAGATGTTTGATATAATAATAATCTACAATTAACATGATCAGATCAGAAATCACAAGAATCCTTCCATAAACTGTCAAACCTACAAGTCCTTCTAAAAAAATTAGCATATTGTGATAAAGGTCATTATTTTCCATAATGTAATGATAAAAATGAAACTTTCATATATTTCAGATTCATTGCACACCAACTGAAATATTTCAGGTCTTTAGTTGTTTTAATACTGATGATTATGGCATACAGCTCATGAAAACCCAAAATGCCTGTCCCAAAAAAATAGCATATCATGAAAAGGTTCTCTAAACAAGCTATTAACCTAACCATCTGAATCAACGACGTAACTCTAAACACCTGCAAAAGATTCCTGAGGCTTTTAAAAACTCCCAGCCTTGTTCATTACTCAAAACCACAATCATGGGTAAGACTGCCGACCTGACTGCTGTCCAGAAGGCCATCATTGACACCCTCAAGCAAGAGGGTAAGACACAGAAAGAAATTGCTGAACCAATAGGCTGTTCCCAGAGTGCTGTATCAAGGCACCTCAGTGGGAAGTCAGTGGGAAGGGAAAAGTGTGGCAGAAAACGCTGCACAATGAGAAGAGGTGACCGGACCCTGAGGAGGATTGTGCAGAAGGGCCGATTCCAGACCTTGGGGGACCTGCGGAAGCAGTGGACTGAGTCTGGAGTAGAAACATCCAGAGCCACCGTGCACACGCGTGTGCAGGAAATGGGCTACAGGTGCCGCATTCCCCAGGTCAAGCCACTCTTGAACCAGAAACAGCGGCAGAAGCGCCTGACCTGGGCTACAGAGAAGCAGCACTGGACTGTTGCTCAGTGGTCCAAAGTGCTTTTTTCAGATGAAAGCAAATTTTGCATGTCATTCAGAAATCAAGGTGCCAGAGTCTGGAGGAAGACTGGGGAGAAGGAAATGCCAAAATGCCAGAAGTCCAGTGTGAAGCACCCACAGTCAGTGATGGTCTGGGGTGCCATGTCAGCTGCTGGTGTTGGTCCACTGTGTTTTATCAAGGGCAGGGTCAATGCAGCTAGCTATCAGGAGATTTTGGAGCACTTCATGCTTCCATCTGCTGAAAAGCTTTATGGAGATGAAGATTTCATTTTTCAGCACGACCTGGCACCTGCTCACAGTGCCAAAACCACTGGTAAATGGTTTACTGACCATGGTAATACTGTGCTCAATTGGCCTGCCAACTCTCCTGACCTGAACCCCATAGAGAACCTGTGGGATATTGTGAAGAGAAAGTTGAGAGACGCAAGACCCAACACTCTGGATGAGCTTAAGGCTGCTATCGAAGCATCCTGGGCCTCCATAACACCTCAGCAGTGCCACAGGCTGATTGCCTCCATGCCACGCCGCATTGAAGCAGTCATTCATGCAAAAGGATTCCCGACCAAGTATTGAGTGCATAACTGAACATGATTATTTGAAGGTTGGTGTTTTTTGTATTAAAAACACTTGTCTTTCATTGGTGGGATGAAATATGCTAATTTTTTGGGACAGGCATTTTGGGTTTTCATGAGCTGTATGCCATAATCATCAGTATTAAAACAATTAAAGACCTGAAATATTTCAGTTGGTGTGCAATGAATCTGAAATATATGAAAGTTTCATTTTTATCATTACATTATGGAAAATAATGACCTTTATCACAATATGCTAATTTTTTTAGAAGGACCTGTATATCTGCCCCTTATAAAATATAAAACAACTTTAAACAATCACTTAAATTAATCACTTTAATATCCACTTTAAAGCTAGGAATAAAAAGAAACATGTTTTGTGTTAGCAGAATTTAATTATAACTTTAAAACTTATCCAACATTAATAAAACTTACCTCAAGTTGCCTTTTTGGACATGCATGCATATATTTGTACAAATTGTACTTGAGAGGAGATTATTACAGCCTCATATAAAATCAATGATGATCATGATGTCGGAACTGGATCAGTATCTGCCAATATTCAGATGTAGGTATCAGGATTGGATCGGAAGTAAAAAAAGTGGATCGGTGCATCCCTAGTTCTTAATGATGTTGTTGAAGCACTGGATGCTAAGGATTATTGTGCTGCACTTCTCTTAGACCTGTCTAAAGCTTTTGACACTGTGGATCAGAACATCTTGTGTCATAAACTCTCAGAAATCGGTTTCTCAGAACACGCCATGGGTTGGTTCTCACGCGTAACTTTGTAGGTGAGTAAAAGCTTGGTGTAGTTTATGTAATAAATATCATTTTGGTAAAGTTTTATGCCGATCAGAGCTTCCGCACCCCCATTTTTGACCTCCGCCAGTTGTGACGTCGATCTGTAATGGGTTGTCATCCGCCCCCTCCACGTGCGGAGAATAATTCCTTTCTAAATAAACATTTGCAAGTTTTACTGTCATTAATTTACTTAGACTGGTTTATTTATGTCTTAGAATGTTATTTTTGGGGAGTTCTTATTTTAATATTGTTTAATTATAAAGGATTGATGCATTTTAATGAGTG
>NC_056514.1:3014703-3015818 GCF_014905685.2 Nematolebias whitei
ATTTTAATATTGTTTAATTATAAAGGATTGATGCATTTTAATGAGTGCACTCTCAAAGTAACTTTGGGCGGGCTCTCTTTTCCCAGTAAGCTGCTTTCTAACTGGTCGAGATGAGCCGCGACAAATGAAGTGAAACCATCTCTGTTACTCGACTGGTTGGTTATGGGTTAGTTGCACATAACAAGTTTTGTCATCATCATTGTGTCTTGCTTCTACTCATTTTTATTTTTTCCCCAAGTCATTACAGTTCAGCACAAATACACCAGATAATGGAGGGAGAGAGGAATGAAACTGGTGCTGTACCTGCTGAAGGCAAGCACTAACATTGAAAGTTTATATAATAATTATAAAAATAAATAATTATGAATAAAAATATAATTTATTATTTTTAATTATTATTATTATTATTATGTAACTTAAGTATTTTACTGATAATAATTATAATTCAAATTTCAATTCAGTTTATTAATATAGCTCTAAGGCACTGAACAGAAACATTCATATACAAAATAATAATTGAACGTTATTTATCTGAGGAGCAGCTTTGAGTTTAACTCCGTCACAGAACTCTCATCTTGAGCGAGCATGAAGGCGACAGTGGAAAGAAAAACTCCCTCATGAGGAAGAAACCTTTGGCAGAACCAGGCTCAGGACAAGCGGTCATCTGCCATTACATTTATTTATTTATATTATAAGAAGAATAACATAGGATATAACAATAACAGATTATTATTATTAAATTAAATACAATTACAGGTACACTTATTTTTCATGGGAATCATATCCTCCCATTCGTTCATATGTTCTGGGTGTGGCCTGTACTGTGGCTGTCTAACCAATTTCTCAAATTGCTCCTGAAGGCTGTTTTGTAGTCAGTTATTCTTGTAACAAAACATGAAGTCACTAACACTATATTTACAATGAACTTGTATTTGCAGCTCTGCCTTCTGAGTCATCCATAGATCTGAAGACAGCCAGTGATCTGCATTCATACATTAAAAGTTTCAAGGATGACTGGCCAACATCAAGCAGAGCGCTACTCCCATTCGTAAAGGACTGCCGTTATATTTACATTCATTAAATCACCCTGAAGTTCTCAGGGAGACAACGTCTCA
>NC_056514.1:3015918-3025649 GCF_014905685.2 Nematolebias whitei
TTACATATTTTAACAAATTCAATTGTTGGTAAGCAATTAGAGCAATTGGAACAACTTGATGAAGCTCAAAGAGCTGCAGAACTGATAAGTTTATCAAAAGGAGCCACAGTGTCAGAGGATAAAATATCGAGCCGTGAACGGTTAGCAAAAATTTCTCTGCTTCTCAAAGAGGAATTGGACCATCAGGTTGCACGAAATGTCATGCTATCCAGAGGATATGCATCTGCAAAGGAGAGGTGTGACAAATTGATGAATGAGTCTGAATTGGAGGCAGAAAGAGTGCAAGGTGAGAAGGACCTCTCACAGACTGAGCTGTCATTACAGGCTCAATCATATGAGGAGAAGATTAGGGATAAAGACCGTGTGTACCAAGCTGTGTGTTCAGACAACTGTGCGCTACAACGACAGTTGCAGAGCGCATCAAAGGAGCTGGAGGAGTGCAAACTGGTAAAAACGGGATTACTCCAACAATGTCTGCTTTTACAAAGTGAATGTCAGACATCACAGGAGTGCCTGAAGGCTTGTGAGGAGAATCTAGCCGCAGCAACAAACAAGATTTCTGACGTGGGGCGAGCTGGTCTGGGACTCGAAGACGAACAAGGTCAGGGTCCGGGTCACCCACAATCACCCCAGAAAGATACTGTTGCACCTCCTACTCTTCATCCCATTCTGTCACCCCCACCCCCATCTCGGGTGGTAGGGACAGACCTGCACCGACTTGCACCTCCTACTCTTAGCCCCATTCTGTCACCCCCACCCCCATCTCGGGTGGTAGGGACAGACCTACACCGACTTGCACCTCCTACTCTTAATCCCACTCTGTCACCCCCACCCCCATCTCGGGTGGTAGGGGCAGACCTACACCAATTTGCACCACCAACCACGCAAGTGAGACCGTTGATACTGTCTCCTTCAATGGATGATTTGCAGAAAATCTCAAAATATGTACAACGCTTTGTACCTGGACCGATGGGTTCATCTGGAACAAAAGCGTACCTGAAAGATCTTGAGTTCAGATTGAGAGGTTATCCTAATGCTACGGTTGAGGATAAGATCAGTCTGATAAGGCTCACTTCAGACAGAGAGGTGTTCACCTTCATCGAGCGTCTACCTGATGCAACGAAAAGGGATTACAACCTTCTGTGTGAAGCTTTGATCAGAGAGTACGACTCCTGCACGGGACCTGCTGGTTTCCCAGCCGCGGACAAGGTCACGCAGGGCAAAACTGAACATCCAAGAGTTTATTACAAAAGAATCTTCCAAGCTTATTTTGGTAACAGAAATGAAACCGGAATGGAGGAGGAAGAAAATTTCAAATTTGTTTTCAACAAAAATCTCCACACTGATTTTAAACGTTCAGTACAAATGATGGCAAATTTCAGAGAAAAATCCATCAGTGAGATTAAACAGTGTGCTGTGAATGTGTTCGAGGCATGTTCTCATGCTAAGATGCCCATAGAAGTGTTTCCTGGTGTAAAGGTTAAACCCCTCTATCTTGAACTGGAAGGACGGCGTGCCTCGCCGCCTCCTCCTAAAAAAGGTGAGAAAAAACAGTCTGTTCAAACTAACAAACCGCGTCTTGAAGGTGCACGCTGGGACAAAAAAAGCTCCTCTTTCAGAGGATGAACGTGATTATCGTAAAAGGGGTGAGCGTAGGACGCAAAGATATGGGAACCGAGAGGACCCATATAATCAGGGAAAGTACGTAAAGGAACCCCCAAAAGACGTACCTGACCGTCCCCCACCTCGGACGAAACGAACCGAGGCGAAAAAATCACAAAAGTTCCAGAAACAAGGCCCTACAGCTCTGAGCTCGGAATAGACAGAGAAAATACGCAGGTTGTTAGAAACTTTGAAACACACTGACACGGGAACCCAACCAGGAGCACTATGCAGTAATGTAATCACTATTGCATCTGAGGGCGCGAATGACAACATTACAGATGTCGGTGGAACACACCAAGACATTGCTGCTGTTGCCTCAAACAACCCCTCATCAGAAGAAGGGGGGGGTAAACACACACGCAACCGATGACGAGTCATCGCAAGCTGAACACTCAGAAACAGCTACTGCTGTGCTGACGGTTCAGACAAACCAAGATTACACAGACAAAGCTGAACGCGTGAAGAAGCGTCAGAAAAAACCCAAGAGGTTTCTGTGTAACTTTATCAGAAGGGGGGTCGCCAAGAAGGCGTACCTGTCGGTAACACTCGAAGGTGTCCTCACACACGAAGCACTCCTGGACGGTGGGGCAGACGTAACAATTATGTCAGCTAAACTGTTCGAGGAGCTGAGGACAGCCGCTGCCGGTGTTGACAGAATAATACCTCTCTCTGAATGTGCTATAGAAATGCAGGGTCTCTCAGAGGAGAGAACAACCCTGACAGCTATAGCAATGGTTCACATGCGGATTGGCAAAATGACACTGTACCACCCGGTACACGTGTCTCGTGTTGACTCATTCCCATTTTTGGTTGGCCAGGATTTTATAAATCGCTTCGACGCAATTATAGATTATGGTGATCAAACAATGTGGACCAAAGTGAGCAAACCACTGCCAATAGATACGCCTCCGGAGTGTAACACAGACTGCCCAACAGCAGGTACCGCGGAAGGCGCAAAGGACTCCTCAGCCGAGGACACGAGCCCGGTGAGTACTCCTCTGACATCATGTGAAACCAAAGAGACCCACCCAGTGGTCCAAACTCTGACCCAACAAGACAGCCTCCTCTGTGAGCTGGAGCAGTCAGAGTCCACCAAACACTACCTACCACTGGTAGTTAAAGGTGTAGAGATCCAAGGTTCTCTACACCTTTACTCGCTTTCCGCTTTCCATTAGTTCCCAATAGTTCACAGGTAATGACCGCAGAAGGAGTCATTAACCTAAAACTGAACTGGAACCAACGAGAACTGGTTCACCCGTTTCTCGTTATCCAAAACTTACCACATGCATCCTACATAGGCTCTGACATTTTGGTAAGGTTAGGTGTCCACGTGGACACCATCAACAAGGTGCTGTGGTCCCTAAAACCAGCCACAAAGGATCCTCCTGTGCTAGACACAGCAAACCTTAAGGCTGGGCAGACCATTCAAGAGGCCTGCCAAGTTGCTAGCAACCAAACCACCACAGTACCACCTCAGGTGATTAACCTAATGGTGCAAATCCACATCATAGCTGGACAAGCTATTAGCCATAAACAGGCATATTTTCAACCTTCTCCTGCATTTTTCAACTTGGGACTGTCCGTGGAAGCCACGAACCAAGTGAGTCTTGACTCCAGGACCACATCTATTGCTGTGTGTAACACAGGCATGGATGAAGTGCTGATCCCAAAAAACACTATGCTAGGATGGTTGATTTCAACTGACTTTCATGATTTTGAACTAGGCATTCCGTTTCTGGGAGGACTCCCAGACAACCTGGTACCGAGTCAAGAGGCTGGGCCAGTATGGTTCACAAAACCAACACAGGCCATAGCTCTTTTCTCAACCGACGACGTCGACCAAGGACCTCAAACCTATGGTGTCTTACCCATAGACAGGTCCGACGACTCAGAAAGGGATTCATTGGAGCTCCCCAAGGAGCAAGAACCCTTATCAGTCTCATCACAGATTGATCAGGTGGTCGCCCAAGCCGACGCTCTGACATCTGATGAAGAAAGAGACAAACTTCGCCAAGTTCTTTTAAAATATGAAAAGTCATTTTCAACTGATTCAACAGATTGTGGGTTGACCTCACTCCATGCAGTGAGAATCCCAACCCCACCCAACGCACCGCCAACATTTGTCAGACAATACAAGATCCCTCTGGCAGCGTACCAGCCTGTCCAGGAGATCATTGATGACCTTTTGGTCAAAGGTATAATCAGACAATGTAATAGCACCTACTCTGCGCCTTTATGGCCTGTTTTAAAACCAAATGGTAAGTGGAGACTTACCATAGACTAGAGGAAGCTAAATAAACAAGTACCTTTATCCAGGTGGCCAATGACTCAGCTCCATCAGGAACTGCCAAAGGTCACCGATGGTAAGTACTTCTCGACCCTCGACGTCGCCTCTGGTGTTTGGACCATCCCTGTGTGCGCCGAGGACCAACACAAACTAGCTTTCACTTTCGCCAGCCGACAATACACCTTTACCAGGTGTCCCTTTGGCTACGCTAACTCACCTGCAGAGTTCAACATCTTTTTGAACAAAGCATGTCCAGACGCCCACGAGCGTGGGACACTGATCTACGTGGACGACATCCTTCTGAGGCAGCCAACACTGGACTCTCATTTGGCTGAGATCGACCACGTCCTAAATCAGCTAACAACTGCTGGTGCTAAAATCTCACTGTCAAAATGCCAGTGGTGCAGAACCAAGGTGGATTACGTTGGCCTCCTAGTAGGTCCAGACGGAATACAACCACAATTGACTCGCACCCAAGGCCTGGACAACCTCAAAGTCCCAACCAATCTCAAAGAACTACAGAGTTTCTTGGGAGTGTGTAATTACTCTCGCCAGTTCATAGAGCATTATGCGGATCTCGCAAAACCACTGACTGAACTCTTAAAGAAAGACGTTCCTTTTGTCTGGACTGATGCACAGCAGCAGGCAATGAACGCTCTTAAAGACAGGCTCAAGTTAGCCCCATGTCTAGTCTACCCGGACTACAACAAAGAGTTCTACTTGGAAGTGGGCTTCTCAACTCAGTGCATGAGTGCAGGTCTGTACCAAATACACGACAAAGACAAGCGTGTTGTGGCCTACGCCAGCAAAACAATGGCAGGCCCTGAATTACGGTATTCAGACTGTGAGAAGGCTCTATTGACCACTGTGTGGGCAGTGAAACATTTCTCCTGCTATATTGGGGGACAGAGGATTATTGTTGAGACACAACACCAACCAGTAACGTTTCTGAACAGCCAACGCATCAGAGATGGTGTGGTGACAAACTCACGTGTTGCCACATGGCTTATGGCACTTCAAAGTTTTAACCTAGACATCCGCTATGGTCAAAATAAGAAGTCGCACTTGGGCACTGATTTGGCAATCTGCCAAGAATGTACACAGGATGTACCAGCCACCCAACAGCCGGTTGTGAGTAAACCCTCAGCTGCTGAGGACCCAAATCACCACTTCTTTGATAGCAATATCTGTAAAGATATGGCGACAATGTACGTGGATGGATGCTCATTCCACCACGAGACAATCTGCAAAGCAGGTGTTGGAGGAGTTCTCCTCCAAGACCTAGAACAGGTCACATTTGGCTATAAATTGGGCTCTCAGTCTTCTCAGTACGCTGAGATAGCTGGATTCCTAATAGGCCTACAGATAGCAGTGGAACGCTCCATCCAGACGCTAGTCATCTGTACTGACTCTAACTATGCTCGACTCAGTTTCTTGTGTCATCTCGCTCTGTGGAAACAGAACGGTTTTCTCACAAGCAACAAAAAGGTGGTAAAACACAAAGAGCTTTTCATGACATGTGATCACTTGGTGACATCACATGATCTACAGATCTTCTGGAAGAAAGTTCCAGGACACTCCAGAGTCCCAGGCGATGACAAGCACTACAATGACCTTGCAAACTCCTTAGCCAAGGAAGGAGCCGTTGACGGACCCACGTGGTCCTTTGACCCCTCCTGGCTACTCAACACTCAGTCGTCACAAGCTACAACTGAAGTAATGGCAGTCACACGTGCACAAGCTGCAGCTAAACCTGCTGATAACACAGTTTCTGTGCGCCCAATGCTGACTGACCCAGACATCATCCAACTTCAGAAGTTGGATCCTGCAATTAACTCGATGATGCTGTATCTGACTGACCCAGACAAATACACTCCATCGAAAGGCAAACTGGATTCCAATCCAGACCTTAAAGTCCTCTTTCAGCTGCGCAAACAGCTAAAACTACTTAAGGGCATCCTAACTTTTGCTCATGGACGGACGTCCTCACCTGTGTTCGTGGTCCCCCATGACCACAGGGGGGTGATGTTAGTTCATGCACATGACCTTCCGTCCGCAGGACATAAGGGTGACAATGCCACGCTGAAAGCATTAAAGCAGATTGCTTATTGGCCTGGAATGAAAAAGGATGTCAAAGACTACATAAAAGGGTGCCTGGTCTGTGGCCAGTTTCAGCCATCCAGACCACTCCACAGAGCACCACTGCATAGTAGAGGCATTGCATTTCCATGGTCGGACCTCCAGATTGACTGGGTCGGACCACTCACCAAGACCTCTAGAGGAAATAAATATTTTCTCACGGTAACCTGCGCGTTTACCAAATGGGTAGAATGTCTACCAGCCCCTAATGACACAGCACAAACCACTGCTATGTTATTAATGAATCATGTATTCTCAAGGTTTGGACTTCCCCTCAGGGTGAACTCGGACCAAGGTACACACTTCACAGGTGAAGTAATGAAGGAACTGTGGAAGACGCTAGGCGTCAAAGCCAACTTCCATATTGGCTACCATCCACAGGCTTCAGGCCAGGTTGAGAGAGCAAACAGGACTGTGGTGAGTATTTTGAAAAAATACGTAGCCGCAAACCACAAGGACTGGGACGTGAAACTCCCTCTGGTCCTCATGGCCATAAGGGCCACTCCACACACGTCGACTGGCATCTCTCCTTTCGAGATGATGACGGGTCGACAAATGACTCTCCCTCTACACCTGTTGTACCAACCAGGCGATGCTGCCATGGCAACAGCCTACACTACACAACAATACATGAAAGACTTGGAAAAACACCTTAAAAACACTTTTGCTTTCGCACAGAAAAACCTGGAAAAATCAGCTGAAGGACGCAAAGCGTACTACGACCAAAAGGCCTCTCACGAGGAACTCCAAGTGGGAGACAGGGTCTGGTACTACACGTTTGCCCCCACAACTGGGAGAAGAGAGTCCGGGACCGGAACTCTCGCCCGTAAACTGATGCCCAGATGGACTGGACCCCATCTGATAACAGACAAACTGTCTCCAGTTGTCTATCAGATAAAAATCAGTAAAGGCCAAAAAGAGCCAACTGTTAAATGGGTACATCGTAACCAGGTTAAACCACACAAGGTGTGCAAAGAAACAAACAAACGGGACAGCGTGACTGAATCTGACAACCAGGGTGAGGTGAAGCAGTGAAACGAGGTTTCTAGTTGCTTAGTCACTACTCTTGTCGGTGTTGAAACGTTGTTGAACTGGTTTTGGTTTTTTCTGAGGTAAGAATGAATTTTGTGTGTAAGTTTTAGTTGGAGACTGTAAAGGGTTTTAACTATGCCAACATGCAGTTCATTCATTAAATTGCAATCTTTGCGGAGTCAATGTATATTAATGCTACCTTAAGTACCATAATCTACATTGATCTCACAACGCGTAAGCCGAACCTACTCGAACAATTCTATTCGGGGGGATAGCTAATTCTTTTTGATGAGTCTCGCCATAGACTTCCAAAACATTTATGGGGAAACCAAACACCCAACCTAAAGTCGTTCGTCTAAAAGACAACAGACCATTGAACCAAACTATATTTTGCCATGTAAAGCTAACTTAAACCAAGTTAGAAATGGAAAAATAGTTTGGAACCCTTTTCTATAGGTATAAACCCCTATAGTTACCCTTTTCAGCATGTTCCACCCCTTAACTGGTAGTTGTAGCTGTTCCCAACCATAATAGCTTACACACCAGGTGCATATAGTTTAAGGCCTTATGTAAAATCCCCTTCATAAGCCCACCTTAAACCACATAATTGCATGTCACATTGAACCAGAACGGCACAGACTGGACATCCACCCAGCGACGACCTTCGCTGGAGGAGACCTGCAATCCTGACGTTGGTCTCCAATCTTCATCCAGTGGCTGCATCTTCGGTTCAATCCAAGGGAACCCCTCTGTATGCTGATCAATCAACACTTCCAATCGTTGTGGATTTACCGTTGTGGATTTACCGTTGTGGATTATATGACTTTTTCAAATGGATTACAGACTCTGTTTCCATGGGGTTAAAGCATTGCTACAATGGAATTACCAACAACATTATGGAATTACCATCAACACAATGGAATTACAAAAACGTTGTGGATTACATCCTTTGACTTTGTTTTCCTTGCTGGATTACTTTTGACTTTTGTTTTCCTTGCTGGATTACTTTTGACTTTTGTTTTCCTTGCTTGATTACATCAAGCTCAAGAACATTCGAAGGCGTAAGTTCAGGTTGGAATTCATCCCCATGGACAGGCGATGATTTCCAAAGGGGGGACTGTAGTGAACTAAGCCTAAGGTCAGGATTTGACCTTAAGAACTATATGGGACAGAAACTGTCATTTCATTGATTTGAATCCAGAAATACAGGTTGACCCATCCTGAGACTTTCTTTCTTGAAAATTCAAGTGAAAGAACACTCTCTTTTTTATTATCATTACTATTTTACAAATGTTGATAATCAAAGTGTTTTAGTCCAAACCATTTTAGATGTTGTAGTGAACTAATCAATTTTTATTAACTGTGAAACAGTAATAACGATTTTTAATCCTCATGCAAAGTTAGAATTCATGTTAAGGTCTGTTACAGAGTAATTATGCATTTTCTGATTTTCTGTCTTTGAATGAGCAGTGTTGGTCCAAGGTTGGACTCAAACGCAGACAAGTGTTGGAATGAGCTGTCGTGTTTTTACATCCTCTCAGACGTAAATAGAGAAGTTGGCACCTGTTTTTCCGCCAACTCGTCTAAATATCCCTCTCGTCTGTCTAAAAACATTTTCAATCTGTTCCATAACATTCTTGCTGTTTTTCTGACTTCTAGTAACCTCTTACGTCACAAAACACACCCCTGTCTGGTCGATATTGACCAATCAGAAACTCCCAGATGAACCGGAAATAGAGCTCTTTAAAATGTTGGTACTTCCTAGTTTAAAGCAGAGTCTGGAGAGTGGCGGAGAGTGTCGAGAGTCGTGTGGAGTTTCCAGTCGAGTTTGCAGTCAAGTTTGGAGTCGTTGCAGCTCCCGTGCTGGGAAACAGGAAGATCCTGACATGACCACAGAGCTCTTCCGAGTCTTATGGGATTATAACATCTTCCACCTCTGGGGGGAACACTGACGGACTCCACTCATGTGAAGTCCACTCGTGAGGTGAATTTGTGTCGGACGGAATACCGTCACTACTTCGGACGATTCACAGCTGTTCCTACGGAGACGCTGAAAGGGTGCGTTGAATGGACTTTCGTACCGGTGGGGACATCTCCAGGTAAAAAGTTGATTTATAACACCTAAGTGTACTGGGGAAGAAGCTGAGAAAAGCCCGGAGAGTGCCGCCCTGAATGCTGACACAAACAAACCCCCTCACCCATCTTTTTCTCCCTTTAAACTTCATCTTTCCATCTTTAAAATTCTTCTATCAAGTAGAAATCATTCCAGATATTTTAGAAATGTCTGTGTAAAGTTCTCATCCACCGCCGTGTGGATAATCAAAATTGTACAGTTTGCTAAACTAGCCATGTTGTTATTTTCCATATTTTGCCAATTAATGTAAATGTGTGATGTGTTAAACTTTGATTCTGTTAATAAATGACCGCATTCATTTTGATGGGTCAAAGATAATTAACGTCTCACGTTACATTTCTAAATTCAATGCACATTATATACAGTCCAGAAAAATGAAAGAATCCGTTTAATTGATGAATATATCTCACGTATATGTTCATTCTACATGTATATATATATATATATATATATATATATATATATATATATATA
>NC_056514.1:3025749-3031471 GCF_014905685.2 Nematolebias whitei
TATATATATATATACCCCTCCCTGGGCTGCCACCTTACCGTGGTGGAGGGGTTTGAGTGTCCCAATGATCCTAGGAGCTATGCTGTCAGGGGCTTTACGCCCCCAGTAGGGTCACCCATGGCAGACAGGTCCTAGGTGAGGGACCAGACAAAGTGCAGCCCAAAGACCCCGATGAAGAGAAAAATAAATTGACTTAATGTTCCCTTGCCCAGACGTGGGTCACCGGGGCCCCACTCTGGAGCCAGGCCTGGAGGTGGGGCACGTGGGCGAGCCCCATCTGGAGATTTTGTTCTTAGATTTCTATAAGGCCTTTGATACAGTCAAGCACCAGTCCATCCTACAATTATTACATAAATTTGGCTTTGGCAACTACTTTTCCTCTGCTATAAAGACACTTTATACGAACAGCAATAGCTCTATTAAACTGCCAGGTGGCACATCACCCAGATTCAATCTCTCCAGTGGAATAAGACAGGGCTGCCCTGCTCCTCCAGACCTCTTTTTGCTAATGGCACAACTTATGGCATCTCATATTCCAAACGGTGCTGTAGAAGCATCTCTCCTTGGTAATAAGCTCATTTTAACACAACTCGCAGATGACACAACACTTTTTTTTTTATGAAAGTCAAATTTCTGTAGCAATCAATACAGTTCAGGAGTTCTCAAGGGCATCTGGTTTATCCCTCAATATTAAGAAATGTGAAGATTATGCCAATTAAAAACTGTTTTAAATCTGAGCTGTGTAACATCCCTGTAAAAGAGGAAGTGTGTTACCTAGGTGTTGTAGTAACAACAGTTCAAAATAGAAGGAGCACCTCACCTCCAACTTTAACCCAATCATACACAAAACACAAAATAAATTAAATCAATGGCGCCTACGAGATTTATCTTTGAAAGGAAGAATTTTGCTCACGAAGGCTAAAGGCATCTCAAGGTTAATATATGCAGCTTTGACTCTACACCTCAGCAATGAAACTCTAAAAGTAATTGATAAAATGCTCTTTAACTTTGTATGGAAAAATAGAACCCACTATCTGAAGAAGCCTGTTATTATGAATTCGTATGAGAATGGTGGTCTTAATGTTCTGGACTTTGACACTCTAAACAACACATTTAAAATCAATTGGATTAAACACATCTTCAAAAATCCGACCTCAACTTGGAACGTTATTCCTCTCCATATATTATCCAAGCTTGGTGGTATTAACTTTTTTCTCGTTTGTAATTATGACATCGAAAAGATTCTTGTTAAGTTATCGGCTTTTTATCGTCAGGCCTTTCTCTCATGGTCTCTCTTATACAAACATAACTTTTCCCCTCACAACTATCTGATTTGGAACAATATAAGACATTTTATACAAACGCAAATCCCTAATTCTGAAATATTGGTTTAAACATAACATAATATAGGTCTAGCAGTTGTTCAGTAATGAAGGCCTACTGCTCACTCATGAAGAATTTCTTAAAAAATACAACATCCCTATAACTCCTGGAGACTATGCAAAGGTCTTTGGAGCCATCCCATGTGGTGTATGTATGTATGCTTTTTAAAGGTCATCAGAGGGTTGACACTTATATTCTTACCTGTCCATCCCCAGCAGATACAGCTGTAGGAAAAGTTTGTTGTTCCGGTCATCCTGTAAATAATTACAAACTTGTACGAGCCCTATAAGAACATCACAACACGACCAGCTGTTGTTCCGCATTGGAACAGGTTTGTTGAGGGGATATCACAGGAAAAGGTCTGGCTTCTTCCGAACAAATATTTGATTACAAACAAGATTAAAGAAATCTCCTACAAAATCATCTATAAAATCTATCCAGCTAAGTCTTATATCAAAACTAGATTCAAGAAAGAAGTTGACATTAACTGTGGTTTTTGTGATGGATGTCCTGAAACTGTTCTCCACCTGCCCAACATTTTTCAGTCAGGTCATCTGGACAATTTCTTTTATTGTGCTGAAACGTTTCGCCTTCGGTCCGGAATGACCTGTCCAGACGACCTGACTGAAAAATGTTGGATTGTATACCTGGATTATTGAGCATGGACTTTGTTGTTTTCAACCAGTTTGACAAGACTGTCAACAAGGAAGAGGGCCGGCAATGGAGGAGGGGGCGTACCAAAAAGACCATCTTATCACAAGCAGAACTGGTTTGTTCCACTTTGGAGTAAGCTGTTGGGGGAAGAATCAGTTTTGTTGTGTGTTTCCTTGACTGATGAAGCCTTCTGGACCGAAGGTGAAACGTTTCAGCACAAAAAAAGAAACTGTCCAGATGACCTGACTGAAAAATGTTGGATTGTATACCTGGATTATTGAGCAAGGACTTTGTTGTTCTCCACCTGTTTTGGTACTGTCCTTTTGTTAATTTATTTTGGCAGAAACTATGTGACTTTATTGACAGTAACATTGAAGCAGATCTTGGTCTTCTGTGGAAACTTGTCTTGCTCGGCCTTTTTGAAAAACATATGCATAAAAACAATTCTGACTACCTTATAAACTTTCTACTATTACTGGCAAAATATCCCATTCATTGAAGAAAATACTCTGGAAGGAAACCAAGCTTTGATGCATTGAAGTTAAGTATTATATTCGGACAATTAAAGACTCTGATTAAAAAAAGGTACTAAAAACTACTGAAATATGCACTGCAATGAATGTATTTTTAGAACCGTAAGCCCCCCAGCATTATTTTATTTTATTTTTTTCTGTGTTCGGTTCCTTGTGTTCATATATTTTGACTGACATGTATAATAATTTGTCCTTTTTTTGACACGAACCTTGTTTTGTAAACTGTTAATTTTCAAATAAAGTTGGAGAAAAAAAACTCAGGCCTACAAAAAAAAAAAGAATACACACTTCCTCATAGATATCATCCATCCATCCATCCATCCATTATCTTTACCCGTTTATTCCATTTTTTTTGGGTCACGGGGGTCGCTGGTGCCCATGTCCAGCAATCACTGTGCGAGGGGCGGGGGACACCCTGGACAAGTCGCAAGTCCATCACAGGGCCATAGATATCATATAAACACTATATGTGATTATATATTATATTATATTATATTATATTATATTATATTATATTATATTATATTATATTATATTATATTATATTGTATTATAATTCTGATTACATGATGTCTGTGCAGTTCCTCATTTTCCTGGCTGTTCATAGACCCTGCCAGCAGGTGGCGGTGGCGCCTCTGAGTGGCTGTTCATAGACCCTGCCAGCAGGTGGCGGTGGCGCCTCTGAGTGGCTGTTAAACCAACAACTCGCTCCAAACAAGAAGAAGAAGAAACCCGCGAGGGCGCTTAAGTTTCTTGTGTGCTAACTCGGAGGAGAAGCACGGCTACGATCTAAATATAAAAACTAATGCATGAATTTAGTAATACAACAGCTTTATTGGGCTACACGCTTGTTTTTCACAACTCTTTTTACTCTTCCACTATTTTAACGCCAACAAAATGGCTCCATTCAATCTAATGACATCTACAGTTAGCCTTTTAGCTAAGTCCTTCACGGTGTTCTACACGGGGAATCCTGCAAGGTAGCTAACTTTGTTTTACCGGGTTCTGTTGGCTTGCTGAGGTTCTACTAAAGTCTCATGCTAGTATGTGTTGAGTACCGTAGTTTAAAGCATGTAAATCAAACATCGTATGTATTACGGGTGGCATGGGGAAACAGTGGTTGGAGCTTTTGCCTCACGAGCAAAAAGGGTTAAAGTTCGCGTCCCGGTTTTTCTGTGCGGATTTTACGTTCTCTGGGTGCTTTGGTGTGTTCCTAGAGACCAGAAGCATTCATGTTGGGTTTGTTTTTAGGTGTGACTGGTGGGGATAGTTGTCTCTCGTGTCCCTATGCTGGACTGGAGACCTGTCCAAGTTGTCCCCCATTTTTCATACTGTGATAACCGGAGGGACAGGTGTTCCCTGTGACCCAGAAAGGAAACGTGGGTTAAGAAGATGGATATTTACTAAACTGAGTAATCAACTATGTAGTCTTCAATCAAATAATCCAGTCCGGCAAGTTGCAGTATTTTTTAAAAGTCACAGATTGTTGACCTGAGAACTTGGCACTTTTTAAAAAAGTGAATTGAGTGTGGTGAGTTTTTCTACACAGAAGCGTCAAACTTGTGTTAAAGTGTTACTTGGACCTGAAATAGCAGAACTATGATAATGACCATTACCTGGGTTATCTAAACATGTTGAACGTAATGGGTGTGTGGTAAATTAATCTGCAAAATATGAAGTTTGCACCCCATGTTTAGGTGTGCCAGTGTCTTCTGCTCTGCAAATGTAAACCTGGTAAAGTATTTGACCACTCAGGCCAGTGGTCCTCCAAAGAAACCTCTGAACGGATACATGAGATATGTTCTTCAGCAGAAGCCGATGATGACGAGTCAAAATCCAGGTAAACCAAAGTAACTTTTGTGTTTAGACAATAGGTTAACGTTAGGGATGGAGAGCTGTAGAACAGTGCGGGTGTCAGACATTTGGTCTATAATCATATGAACATCTAAATGTTTTTCTCCTGCCTTAATTTGATCAGTCCAGACCTCAAACGTTGTTTAACCCTGTTGTAATTGTGTCATTCAGAGATCAAATTAATGGATGTCGTTAAGAAGCTTGCCCAGCAGTGGAGAACAATGAGCCCGGAACAGAAGCAGGTATTACTGAACTGAACCCGAGTCAAATCCTTTTAGAAACTGTGAAGTTATCAAAACTGTGGATTTGGGAGTTTGCCGGTGACTGAAGCTTGTGGTTTTCTTTCTCCATTAAAGCCGTTTCAAAAGGCCTGTCTCCAGGACATGGAGCAGTACAAGTATGACCTCGAGAAGTACAAGTCACAGCTGACCCCAGTCCAGCTTCAGAATCTGGCCACAGAGAGAATGATGAAGATCAAAAAACGAAAAGCCACAAAACAAAAGAGGGTAAGAGGAGTTATTTTATTCTAAACCACTACTTTTCCCCATCGAAAATCAAAATTTGCTGTTTTATTTCAGTTGATTTTGTTTTTAAGAGTCAGCTTTGGCATTAACTGAAAACTCTAAAGCCTGTATTTTGTACTTAAAATTTTTATTTTACAATTTTTAAGTGCTAACGATTAGGGATGCACCGATCCACTTTTTTTTTTTTTTTTTTACTTCCGATCCCGATACTTAGATCTGAATATCTTCCGATTTCAAATCCAGTTCCGATATCATGATCATCATAGATTTTATATGAGGCTGTAATAATCTGCTCTCAAGTACAATTTGTACAAATATATTCATGCATGACCAAAAAGACAACTTGAGGTAAGTTTTAATAATGTTGGATAAGTTTTAAAGTTAGAATTAAATTCTAACACAAAACATGTTTCTTTTTATTCCTAGTTTTAAAGTGGATATTAAAGTGATTAATTTAAGTGATTGTTTAAAGTTATTTTATTTTATTTTTTTAAATAAGGGGCAGATATAAGAATTTTTTTCTTCTTTCTGCACTCTTTTCATTCAATGTTTTCTTTTTGATTAATTTGTTTTGTTTATTTGGTTTCTTTTAAATGAATGAATAAATGAATAAAAAAAATATTTAAATGGCTTCAAACACCTGCTAAGTTCATGGCATAAACCAACAGACATGTTCCTGTTTTTAGTATTTTACATCACTTTATAATGTAGCTGTTTTTGTTCTATTTTTTATTTTATTTTATATATATATATATATATATATATATATATATA
>NC_056514.1:3031571-3044680 GCF_014905685.2 Nematolebias whitei
TTTTTATGATTGTTTACTGTTGTACTGATAAATAACTCTTGGAGGGTAAACTATATCTTGGCTGCAAGTATCAAACTGTGAAATCCTTCATTTTCTACAACTGATAGTGGTCGGTCATTAATGATGAAGTTTATCAACTTCTCTGTAAAGATTAGAGCTCCGTGGTTTCAGCGACGTCTTCTTCTTGTTCAATCCGAAGCAGGCAGCCTGATTCGGGGCAGCCCCGCTCAGTCTGTCCCTCCTCAGAGACGGGCAGACTGAGCGGGGCAGATTGGACGCAGCTGGCCGGGGTAGAAGTTGCCTGTTGCGGGTTGAGCAAAGAGCAGCGCCCCGCTGAAGCCACGGAGCTCGAATGTCCATCGTAAAACTAACTTTACCACGGTTTAATGTGGCGCTATGGCTCTGCAGACATCATGCTGTCTTGTTTTGTGGTGTTTCTAGTGTAAAATACTTCCACACAGCGGACATGTTTCGATGAAAAGGTGACTAACCGTTAGCCACAGTGCTGCTACCAGTGATGGTACGCCATCAACACTTTTTATAGTGTGAGTGGTGTGCTGCTGACCTCAACTCAGGATGTCGTGGGTCGGTGGGTAGAATACTTTTGAAGACCTCCTCAATCCCACTGGCACGTCTTCCACTGAGGAAGCAGAGCCTGGGGACTTTGGGTTGGGATCTCCAATCTCTGGTGCTGAGGTCACTGGGGTGGTTAAAAAGCTCCACGGTGGCAGGGCCCCAGGGGTGGATGAGATTCGCCTGGAGTTCCTTAAGGCTCTGAATGTTGTGGGGTTGTGTTGGCTTACACGACTCCGCAATATTGCATGGACATCGGGGGCAGTTCCCCTGGATTGGCAGACTGGGGTGGTGGTCCCCCATTCAAAAAGGTGGACCGTAGATTGTGTTCCAACTACAGGGGGATCACGCTCTTAAACCTCCCTGGTAAGGTCTATTCGGAGGTTCTGGAGAGGAAGTTCCATCGGATAATTGAATCTCTGATTCAGGAGGAGCAGTGTGGTTTTCGTCCTGGTCGTGGAACACTGGACCAGCTCCACATCCTCAGCAGGGTCCTGGAGGGTGCGTGGGAGTTTGCCCAACCAGTCTACATGTGCTTTGTGGAGAAGGCGTTCGACCACGTCCCTCGGGGAGCCCTGTGGGGGGTACTCTGGGAGTATGGGGTACCAGGCCCTTTGATACGGGCTGTTAGGTCCCTGTACGACCGGTGTCAGAGCTTGGTCCACATAGCCGGCATTAAGTCGGGCTTGTTCCCGGTGAGAGTTGGACTCCGCCAAGGTTGCCCTTTGTCACCGATTCTGTTCATAACTTTTATGGACAGAATTTCTAGGCACAGCCAAAGTGTTGAGGGGATCCGTTTTGGTGGCCTTAGGATCGCTTCTCTGTTTTTTGCAGATGATGTGGTCCTATTGGCTTCATCAGGTTGTGATCTACAGCTTTCACTGGAGCGGTTTGCAGCCGAATGTAACGCGGCCGGGATGAGGAACAATTCCTCCAAATCCGAGGCCATGGTCTTGAGCCGGAAAAGGGCAGAGTGCCCTCTCTGGATCAGGGAGGAAGTCTTGCCCCAAGTGGAGGAGTTTAAGTATCTCGGGGTCTTGTTAACGAATGAGGGGAAAAATGGAGCATGAGATCGATAGGCGTATAGATGCAGCATCTGCAGTGAAGAGGGCGCTGTACAGGTCTGTCGTGGTGAAGAGAGAACTGAGTGAAAAGGCGAAGCTCTCAATTTACCGGTCGATCTACGTTCCGCCCTGTGATGGACTTGCGACCCGTCCAGTGTGTACCCCGCCCCTCGCACAATGATTGCTGGACATGGGCACCGGCGACCCCCGTGACCCAAAATGGAAGAAGCGGGTAAAAGATAATGGATGGATGAAAATAAGATTTTGAACACCCTGCAACTTTGCGAGTTCTACCACTTAGAAATCATGGAGGGGTCTGAAATTTTCATCTTAGGTCCATTTCTACCATGAGAGACATAATCTATTAAAAAAAAATCAGAAATAACAATATATGATTTTAAAAATATTTTATTTGTGTGTTACTCCTGAAAATAAGTATTTGAACATCTGTGATAATCAATGTTAATATTTGGTACAGTATCTTTGTTTGCAGTTACAGAGGTCAAAGGTTTCCTTTAGTTTTTCACCAGGTTCACTGCAGCAGAGATTTTGGTCCATTCCTCCACAGATCTTCTCTAGATCAGCAGGTTTCTGGGCTGAAAAACTCAAGAGTTTGAGCTCCCTCCAAAGATTTTCTATAGGGTTTAGGTCTGGAGACTGGCTACGCCACTCCAGAACCTTGATCTGCTTCTTACAGAGCTACTCCTTGGTTCTCCTGGCTGTGTGCTTCGGGTCATTGTCATGTTGGAAGATCCAGCCACGACCCATCTTCAATGATCTAACTGAGGGAAGAAGGTTGTTCCACAAAATCTCTCAATCCATGGCCCCGGTCATCCTCTCCTTAATACAGTATAGTCGTCCTGTCCCATGTGCAGAAAAACACCCCCAAAGCATGATGCTTCCACCCCCATGCTTCACAGTAGGGATGGTGTTTTTGGGATGTTACTCATCATTCTTCATCCTCCAAACACGACGAGTAGAATTAAGACCAGAAAGTTCTATTTTGGTCTCATCTGACCACAGAACTTTCTCCCATGACTCCTCTGGATCATCCAAAGGGTCATGGTCAAACTTCAGACGGGCCTGGACGTGTGCTGATTTAACCAGGGGAACCTTCCGTGCCGTGCATGATTTTAAACTATGACGTCTTAGTGTATTACTCATAGTAACCATGGAAACAGTGGTGCCAGCTCTTCAGGTCATGGACCAGCTCCTCCCATGTAGTTCTGGACTGATTCCTCAACTTTCTTAGGATCATTGATACGCCACGAGGTGAGATCTTGCATGGAGCCCCAGTCCGAGGGAGATAGACAGTCATGTTTAGCTTCTTCCATTTTCTAATAATTGCTCCAACAGTTGATTTTTTTTCACCAAGCTGCTTGGCAATTGCCCCGTAACCCTTTCCAGCCTTGTGGAGGTCTACAATTTTGTCTCTGGTGTCTTTGGACAGCTCTTTGGTCTTAGCCATGTTAGTAGTTGGAGTCTTACTGATTGTGTGGGGTGGACAGGTGTCTTTATGCAGCTACCAACCTCAAACAGGTGCTTCTAATTTAGAATAATAAGTGGAGGTGGACGTTATAGAGGAGGACTAACAAGTCTTTGAGGGCCAGAACTGTTGCTGATTGGCAGCTGTTCAAATACTTATTTGCAGTAGTAAAACACAAATAAATTATTTTTAAAAATCGTACATTGGGATTTCCAGATATTTATTTTTAGATTATGTCTCTCACAGTGGACATGCACCTAAGTTGAAAATTTCAGACCCCTCCATGATTTCTAAGTGGGAGAACTTGCAAAGTCGCAGGGTGTTCAAATACTTATTTTCCTCATTAAGTAGACAAAAGTCAAATAGACACAGAAAAAGCAGCATTTTACCACAGACTGGTGTCTTCAGATCTGTTCCCCCTAGTATCAAAGATTTCCAGTCATCTGGATGTGTTTTCTGCTGTCAGGGACTAAACAAGACCCGAAATAGACTGGGATCTTCTTTAGTTTTAGCATTTTATTTAAAACACTGTTGCTTGAAACAACAGCGAAGAATGAAGCAAAGCTGGCTGGATGAATCAGATCTCAGTAGGGGAACAATATGACACGACATCAGTCAGGAACAGAGTAAATCAACTGAACGTGGGCCCAGATTCTGGTCTGAATGTTTAGTTGGTTTTTATTCATAGAAAAATGTCGACAGACAACCTGTCTCACCTCATAGTTTATTTTGCAGCTTAAAAAAAGGCTGTAAGGGTTAAAGGCTGTTGCAGGCATGGACTTAGCGTTTCCTTCATGATAGTTTGAAACTGGAGGCCAGAGTCCCTGGCAGGACATAACTGTATTTTCTGCCGTACAAGTCACACCGCCCTATAAGTCGCATCAGTCCAAATGTCTAATAAAGTGGAAAAATCCATTTAATAAGTTGCTTCTCCATATTAGTTGCATCTATTACGCGTCACCGCTGACAACCCGTCAATGTGGGCCGATGTTGTGCCAAAAATTGACTGTGCCAAATGGCGGTCACGGGAGCATGCACGTGAGGACTTTAACAAGAATTTAACAAGATTAACACTTAAAAACAATTATTTGTTTGCTCGACTTTTTAGCAAAGGTGTGTCTCAGTTTAACTTTTACTCAATAAATGTACTTTGACGGTCAAATCAGCTGCATTTCACCTGGGTGGTGCAGTGAAATGAAGCTGATTTGACGGTTGCTCCATGGGAGCTGGACGAAGGTGGCAGGCTGTGGCAAGCTGACTGTGTCATTAATAGCCACTTTTACCCATTACATGACACAACGGCATGCCATACCACTCGACTGCCATCTAGTGGCTGAAAATGGTGGTGTTCAATATTTTCAATCAGATTGTATACAAACGTCATATCTCAGTCAACAATTGGTTTATAAATATGGGAAAAAACAAATAAGTCGCTTCGGCGTATCATTCGCAAGGCATGTAAATTATGCCAAAAACTGCGACTTATAGGCCGAAAAATACTGTAAATGACGTGCACAGTGTATACTAGTGGTGTGGAGAAAAGCTGTTGCTTTATCAGATGTAAAGGTCAATAAATTAAGAGATGATTTCATTTTTTAAATATCTGTTTAATAGAATTATTTAAATTAAATTGACATGTTCTTTGACGTTGATTCTGATGACTTTTCATAGCAACCATCAGCAAGAAACAACTCCCTGCCTTTCATCACTTTGGGCAAATTAAACCAAGTCATGAAGTCATGTTTACTACCTTTTAATGTGTGTGTTTGTGTGTGTGTGTTCCAGGAGTTGAACAGTTTAGGGAAACCCAAAGGCCCTCGGTCTGCTTTTAACATTTTTATGTCGGAGCACTTCCACGAGGCCAGAGGAGCCACCAACCCGGTGAGAGATCTGTAGAGACAGTTCTGAGTCTTGACAGATGAGTGCATGAGGCTCGTACTTGTAGGGGAAAACTGACTGTATAGTGTTATGTTTCAAACAAACGTCCTGATGCTGCTCAATAATCCAGGTAGATCTAACAACCTGCAACTTAAAAATTATTTGTGGAGTTGTATCATTTATCTTAAGCAACATAAGAACCACTTTGAAAAAGCCCTTTTTTTACTATTATGTAAAACAAACAAGAAATAAGACAAAAAGAGAAAATTAGAGCGTGTTTAACTACTGGTATTCACTCCCACCAAAGTCAGTGCATCATGGATACACCTTTTGTGGCAGTTACAGTATCAGGTCTGTTTCCACAAACTTTGCACCATTTGAACCATCTGAATTTTGAATTTCTGTCCATTTGGCAAAACTGTTTCAGCTCGTTCAGGTTAGATGGGCTTTAAACCATAAACAAAGTGTCTCAGCTGGATGTAGGTTTGCAACGATTAGTCCCTGTGGTGGACTTCCAAAAAATGTCACTGTGGATTTTTATAGTCAACGTGTCTTTTACAGAGATGACGATATTCATTTCTGTTTATTTCTATATCTATATCTATATAGAAGTCGTCTCAGGGCATTGAACAGAAACATTCATGTGTAAAATAATAATTTAACATTATTTATGTGAGGAGCAGCTTTGAGTTTAACTCCATCACTGAACTCTCATCTTGAACAAGCATGAAGGCGACAGTGGAAAGAAAAACTCCCTCATGAGGAAGAACCCTTTAGCAGAACCAGGATCAGGACAAGCAACATCTGCTTCGACCAGCTGGTTTGAGAGGAACAGATACACAATGGCAGGTCAAGAATCACATGTTTAGATACATATACACTGCCTGGCCCAAAAAAAAAGGTCTCACACTAATATTTCGTTGGACCACCTTAAGCTTTGATTACATCATGCATTCACTGTGGCACAGTTTCAATAAACTTCTTCAATGTCACAAGATCTGTTTCATCCAGTGTTGCATTAATTTTTCACCAAGATCTTTCATTGATGACTAGACACCAGGCGTGATGGTGCATCACTTCACCTGCCTCTCTTCTTACCCTGATGACTCTGGAACAGGGTCCATCTGGACTCGTCAGACCACATGACCTTCTTCCATTGCTCCAGAGTCCAATCTTTATGCTCCCTAGCAAATTGAAGCCTTTTTTTTCCAGTTAGCCTCACTGGTTAGTGGTTTTCTTAAGACTACGCATCTGTTCAGTCCCAATCCCTTGAGTTCTCTTCACATTGTACATGTGGAAATGTTCTTACTTTCTCTATTAAACACAGCCCTGAGCGCTACTGTTGTTTTTCTTCCATTTGATTTCACCAAATGTTTAAATGATCACTGATCACGATCATTCAGGATTTTTTCCGGCTACATTTCTTCCTGGAAGACGATGGGTCCCCACTATCCTTCCAGTTTTTAATAATGTGTTGGACAGTTCTTAACCCAGTTTTATTAGTTTCTTCAATCTCTTAGAAGTTTCCTCTGCTTGATGCCAATGATTTGACCCTTCTCAAACAGACGGACATCTTTTCCACGACCACGCCATGTGTCTTTAGACATGGTTGTTTAAGAAATGAGAAGCAACTCATTGCACCAGTTGGGGTTAAATAACTTGTTGCAGCTGAAACATAATAGTCCATGCAGTAATTATCCAACAGGAGGCTCGGACCTGTTTGATTAGTGAAATACTGGTGGTGACTTTCTTTTGAGCCAGGCTGTGTAATATCCAATGAAAAGTATTAAATTTTAACAATTCATTTAAGGAAATGAGGTCAATTTGTCCTCTAGTAGTCCAAGCGTATGGCACCATAACAAGCCCACCCTAACTATAGGATTTATTTATATATATTATATTGTAAATACTGTATATACATTAATAAACCGCACCAGTCATAATGAAACATACTGTGAATGTTTCTGTAACTGTAATGCATGACTGAAACGTCTGAGGGCAGTATCAGCTCTATTGTTTGCCAAGACTGCAGTCTTCTAACAAACAGAAGTGAGCAAAAGACCAACAGAGAACTAGAAGGAGATGAATAAGAATCAAAACAAATCCTATAGTTAGGATTGCGTTGTTATGCTGCTATAAGCTTAGACTACTGGAGAACCAACTGACCTCGTTTCCTTAAATAAATTCTTTAAATTGAATAGTTTTCATTTGAGACCATTTCTATCTTAACATGTGATTCTTGACCTGCCATTGTGTATCTGTTCTTACCAAACCTAGCTGGTTGAAGCAGATGGCCGCTTGTCCTGGTTCTGCTAAAGGTTTCTTCCTCATGAGGGAGTTTTTCTTTCCACTGTCGCCTTCATGCTTGTTCAAGAAGAGTTCTGTGATGGAGTTAAACTCAAAGCTGCTCCTCAGATAAATAATGTTCAATTATTATTTTATACATGAATGTTTTAGTGCCCTGAGACGACTTCTGTTGTGACTTGGCGATATATAAATAAACTGAATTGAATTGAACTGAATATGTTGTTGCTGATTTTTCAGGCAAAATTGAAGTGTCTGAGAGAGGATTGGAAGAACATGTTGGGTTACGATAAACAGGTTAGCCACACAATCATTACAGATTACTGATGCATTTTTAGTGGTTTATTCTGATTTTCTCTTAACTCCTGTTTTAGGTCTATGCTCAACTAGCGGAGGATGACAAGATCCGTTACAAGAACGAGATCAAGTCGTGGGAGGAACATATGATGGAGATTGGACGAGAAGATCTGATCCGTGAAAAGAAAAAAATTGGGGCTAAACTTCCAGAAGTCAAAAGACAAACGAAGAAGACCAAATCTAAAGCAGCAGAGAAGACCACCGCTGTAAAGACGTCGAAAGCACCCAGCAAGGCTGCACGAAGTAGCTCAGCAAAAACTGTCTCCACCAAGAAAACATAAGTTTATAACTGAAGCAAAATCATGGATGTTTCTGTGACATCTGAAGAGTTCTGATGATGCACAGTTATGTTTTCTCTTTTGTATTTCACTTTTTATTTACAAAGTTCCAAAGTTGTCTCCCATTTTTGCAGGACAAAACTCGTAATATCTAAACTGACTAGTAATAAACTTAATGTCTGTACAGTAACGATGATGACAAATAAAGCTTGACTTGTTTCTGACAAAATGTGAATTTATCTCTGCATTAAGAAATTAACTCAGGATGATCCTCGATCATTTGATTGGGTTTATTGTGACTGATGCAGAGCTTGACTTTTTTAGGGATTACAAACCTATGAAATAATCCGTCCGTCTGCTCAGCTATCAAGACTTTGAACTTGCACTGCTTGACTGCAAAGTTGAAGAGTGAAAACTGTTTGGATCATTTCAGTATGAATGTAAAAACTGACTCGTTCTGTATTTGTTGCTAATACAAGTAAATGCTGCAAAAGCACTGAAGCGTCCTCAATATTTTGATTTTTAGACGGCCACTGGTCCCGACATAACCCATGTGGGTTTTTTTACCTACAGTCAGGTCTAACATCAGGTCCATGTAGGTAAATGCTACTCAAACTAAACTAGTGTATACATTCTGTGGTGAAGATACTTTAGGTTTTACTATTGGGTAAGAGTTTTAGATTCAAAATTCTTTTGACTGCTCCCTCTTCAGGGCTCGTCACAGCAAGTCCTCCACCTCTGTCCTCTGCATCCGCTGTCCTCCAACTACCTCCATGTCCTCTCTAACTGCATCCATGTATCTCCTCTTTGTCTTTTTCCTGCAGCTGCATTTTTAACATCCTTCTACCAGTATACCCACTGTCCCTCCTCTGGACATGTCCAAACCACTGTCCCTCCTCTGGACATGTCCAAACCATCTCAGTGTGTCCTCTCTGTCTCCCAGTTGTTCAACCTGTGCTGTACCTCTGATGATCTCGTTCCTAATCTCCATCCTTGTCACTCCTAAGGAGAACCTCAACATCTTCATTTCTGACACTTCCAGTTCTGTCTCTTGTCTTTTTGTCCATGTCTCTGTCTCCAAACTATACAAGCTAGCTGGTCTTACTACGTTCTTGTAAATTTTTTATTTACTTTTTCTGCCACCCTTTTGTAACAAATCACACCGGAACCCTTTCTCCATCCTGCCTGGACTCACCTTTTCATCACCCTGTTTTCCTGGACGTTCGACCCTAAGTACTTGAAGTCCTGCATCTGTGTGACCTGTTGATGATCGACCTTTGTGTGATCCTTTTAGGCTCACTGTTCGACCAGCCTACCTCCCACTGTACATACATAAGGGTGGTGGATTAAAACGAGAAAAAAGTGCCTTTTCTGGAAAAATAAAAGTGCTCCGTTCCGACTGAAAGAAATTTGCTGAGGTTGAACTTTTAACTAAAGTAGCAAACAGCTTGCTAAAATCTTGGGCTTGTTAAAAGCCAAAAGTAGCAAAAGAACAGTAGCTAAAGATTTAAAAGGGATCAATGTTTTTTTTATTAATTTAGGAGACCTCAGTGTATCCCTATGGGGAGGCTTACTGTAAATCAAGTTTAAATTTATATAAGTTACAAAAAACAATAATCATAGCAACCATCCAATAAATGAGCTGAATGTTTTGATTGTTAATATAGTACAAAGTATGCAAAATGCAGATTGCAAAATGTACAAAAGAACAGGAAAGTGAAAATGCTGAATCAGCCTTCACTCAACTAGCGATAGTCAAATTACAAAATCAACTTCTGTAAATAAAATAAGGCATTGTGGGGCCTGTTTTTAATAATTTAATTTAGGTATAACAGATCCTGGCTTGCTTTGAAGAGTGCATGATTTATTTTTAAAATGTAGGATCTCGTCCTGGCTGCTCTTGAATATTTGTTTGGAGTTTAATTACTAAGTTTTGCAAAAGCTTTTATTCAATTCTTGTAAAATCAAGTTATTCATGTCTTAAGATGGCAGCCATGATGGAATCCCAACAAAGAAGAATCTGCTGAATAATATGATTCAGTGAATCTTAAGTTAGGCGACTCACTATTTGTCATGGTGACTCCCGCCTTTCTTGTGGAGCAGAGGGAGGAGCACACATTACCCTGCAGCAGACAGAAACTAGTTTTAGCCTCAAACCTGTGTGAAAATGATAAGTTCAGTCCAAAGTAAACTTTTGAACAGGAAGTCGCGATTTGACTCCCAGCCATTCCCACATGTCGTGGTGTCTGAGCAAGACACCCAATCCCTAATTGCTCCCTGAGTGCTTGCATAGCTGCCCACTGCTCCACCTGGATGCATCCCAGGTGTGATCGGTGAAATGCAGAGAAGTGATTGTCATCATTGTATGGGAACATACAATGATGACAATCTCAGACGTCCCTTTCTGCCAAAATGGAGGGATAGTTTAGCAATGCAAAGTCAGAAGTAACGGTAAGCTCACAGAACTGGCAGGAAAGTCACAACTAATCCTGAAGCTTCCTGAAGCTCAATTGTCCATGCACACATCAACCTGGATGGGGCGGTGGGTTTCGTGCTGCATGGTAGGTCTGCTGAACTGGAACCGAGCTGCTGGTCTGCAGAGCTGGTGAGTACCCATAAAAAATGTTGCAGTACTGTACAGTAGGGGCTGAACGACTACATTCATTCAACCTTTATTTATACAGGTAAATCCCATTGAGCCTCGAGGACTCATTTACAAGAGAGACCTGATTTCAACAAAGAAAGATGACAACAATGGACAACAATAACAACAATAAACAGTTATAAAAAGTCATACTGCAGGGTTTTTTTGTTGTTTTTTTACAAATAGGATGGCTAAAAGGAAAAGGTAACAACAAATAAAACGGCTAGATTCTAAGGCGAATGTAGAAAATTAAAAACAGGAACATGTCTGCATTGGTCCCTGCCAGGAGTCCAACAGATTCTTAAAGACACTTAGAGAGGTCAAGGCCGAGAGCTTCAAATATTTTTTGTAAGATGTTCCAGGAAACAGGAGCGGAGTAGGAGAAGGCCCGTTTGCCTAGTGCAGTCCTCACTGAGGGAACACTGCAGGTAATACTGTCCTGAGAGCGCACGCTGTAGCTGCACTCACGCAGAGACATGTAGGAGGAGATGTATGAAGGCAACAGACCAAGAAGTGATTTAAAGATGAAAATGTACCAGTGAGAGAGTCTGTGTGAAGTTAATGATGTCCAGTTAACCAGTGAATACTGGGTGCAGTGGTGGGTACGATAATCACAGCCAGTTATGAATCTTAGTGCACCATGATAGACAGCATCCAACATCTGCAGCATCCAACATCTGCAGGGTCCTTGTAGGAACGTTCATGTAAATAATGTCACTAATCAATGGAGGGAAGGAAAGTCACAGATACAAGGTGTTTTCTAGCATTCAGAGTTAGGCAGGATCTGTTTCTGAAAAAGAAACCCAGTTTAACTTTCAGTTTCTTTACCAAGTTTTCCACATGGAGCTTAAAAGAAAGATGTGAGTCGACCAAGATACCCAAATATTTATAGGAATCAACAAACTCAATGGGGACACCATTTGAGGATAAAATCGGAGGAAGAACTGCTGGGACCAACTTCCTATTTGAAAAAAGCATCCCTTTGGTTTTGTCGGCATTTAGGACAAGTTTGAGGCGGAACAAATCTGTCTGGATGTACAGGTCCTTCTCAAAAAATTAGCATATTGTGATAAAGGTCATTATTTTCCATAATGTAATGATAAAAATGAAACTTTCATAAATTTCAGATTCATTGCACACCAACTGAAATATTTCAGGTCTTTAATTGTTTTAATACTGATGATTATGGCATACAGCTCATGAAAACCCAAAATGCCTGTCCCAAAAAATTAGCATATTTCATCCCACCAATGAAAGACAAGTGTTTTTAATACAAAAAACGCCAACCTTCAAATAATCATGTTCAGTTATGCACTCAATACTTGGTCGGGAATTCTTTTGCATGAATGACTGCTTCAATGCGGCGTGGCATGGAGGCAATCAGCCTGTGGCACTGCTGAGGTGTTATGGAGGCCCAGGATGCTTCGATAGCGGCCTTAAGCTCATCCAGAGTGTTGGGTCTTGCGTCTCTCAACTTTCTCTTCACAATATCCCACAGGTTCTCTATGGGGTTCAGGTCAGGAGAGTTGGCAGGCCAATTGAGCACAGTAATACCATGGTCAGTAAACCATTTACCAGTGGTTTTGGCACTGTGAGTAGGTGCCAGGTCGTGCTGAAAAATGAAATCTTCATCTCCATAAAGATTTTCAGCAGATGGAAGCATGAAGTGCTCCAAAATCTCCTGATAGCTAGCTGCATTGACCCTGCCCTTGATAAAACACAGTGGACCAACACCAGCAGATGACCTGACACCCCAGTGACTGTGGAAACTTGACACTGGACCTCAAGCAATGTGAATTCTGTGTCTCCTCTCTTCCTCCAGACTCTGGGACCTTGATATCCAAAGGAAATGCAGAATTTACTGTAATCAGAGAACATAACTTTGGACCACTCAGCAGCAGTCCCAGGCGAGATGCTTCTGCCGCAGTCTCTTGTTCAAAAGTGGCTCGACCTGGGGAATGCGGCACCTGTAGCCCATTTCCTGCACACGCCTGTGCACGGTGGCTCTGGATGTTTCTACTCCAGACTCAGTCCACTGCTTCCGCAGGTCCCCCAAGGTCTGGAATCGGCCCTTCTTTACAATCCTCCTCAGGGTCCGGTCACCTCTTCTCGTTGTGCAGCGTTTTGTGCCACACTTTTCCCTTCCCACAAACTTCCCACTGAGGTGCCTTGATACAGCACTCTGGGAACAGCCTATTTGTTCAGCAATTTCTTTCTGTGTCTTACCCTCTTGCTTGAGGGTGTCAATGATGGCCTTCTGGACAGCAGTCAGGTCGGCAGTCTTACCCATGATTGCGGTTTTGAGTAATGAACAAGGCTGGGAGTTTTTAAAAGCCTCAGGAATCTTTTGCAGGTGTTTAAAGTTACGTCGTTGATTCAGATGTTTAGGTTAATAGCTTGTTTAGAGAACCTTTTCATGATATGATAATTTTTGGGACAGGCATTTTGGGTTTTCATGAGCTGTATGCCATAATCATCAGTATTAAAACAATTAAAGACCTGAAATATTTCAGTTGGTGTGCAAT
>NC_056514.1:3044780-3049388 GCF_014905685.2 Nematolebias whitei
TGTTAAATAACTGGAGGAAGTACCATTATGTTGAACACATTGCCTCCGATCTGAAAGATAGTTAGAGAACCAACTAATGGTGTGTTCTGAGAAACCAATTTCTGAGAGTTTATGACACAAGATGTTCTGATCCACAGTGTCAGAATCTTGCAGGTCTAAGAAAAGTGCAGCACAATAATCCTTAGCATCCAGTGCTTCAACAACATCATTAAGAACCTTCAATGAGGCAGTGGTTGTGCTGTGTTGTTTCCTGAAACCAGATTGATGTGGAGGTAAGATGTTAAATGAGTCCAGGTAATTTTTGATTTGAGAGTTTATCAGTTTTTCTAGAATCTTGGCTAAAATGCAGAGTTTAGAGATTGGTCGATAGTTGTTCAGTGAGGTGGGGTCTCCTCCCTTCAGCAAAGGAAGAACAAAGGCTGTTTTCCAAGCATCAGGAATGGAGTTTTGTCTTATGAAGAGATTGAAGATGTGGGTCACAGGGACTGTGATGATATGAGCAGCCAGCCTTAAAAAATAAGGCGGAAGTTCATCTGGTCCTGCAGATTTTTTAGGGTCAAGATCTTTTAACAGTTTATTGACCTCACTGACTGAGAATGGAGAAAAAGAGAATGTGTGATTAACTGAGGATTGACTTGTAGGAGGGATTTGATTTGTAGAAGTTTGGTTATTAGGGGAAATGGCTGATTTTCCATTAGTGACTGTGTCAAATAAAGAACTAGAAGCAACAAAATGTTTGTTGAAACAGTTCAGGATCTCATGCTTATTTGACACAGGAACAGAGTTAACAAGAAGTTGTGATGGGAGGTCGGATGATTGGGGGGTGCCTGAGAGAGATTTGATGGTTTTCCAGAATCTGTTAGGGTCATTTAGATTTTTGGAGGTCTGAGATAAGAAATAGTTGCGTTTTGCTGCTTTGGCAGCAGTTGTGCATTTATTCCTTATCTGTCGAAAACTCAACCAATCAGTGTCTGAGTCAGATTTTCTTGCTGCGGACCAAAGATGATCTCTCCTGTGCAGGAGGTCAGCTAGCTCTGGAGTAAACCAGGCGCTGTCTCGTCCCTTTATTCTGAACTGACGAAAAGGAGCATGTTTGTTCACAAAATAAATGAAACTATTATGAAAATAGTTCCAAGCAGAGTTCACGTCATCAGTTAATGGAATACGATGCCAGTCAAAGTGAGACAGATCCCAGAGGAGTGACTGTTCACAAAAATGTTTCAGATCCCGTTTTTGAATTAATCTGGGCTTAGAAGGTGGAAGTTTAATATTTCTCAAAGCAGCTGTCACACAATGATCACTCAAGATATTGGCAAATACACCTGTACCAGGGAATTTGTGAGGCATATTAGTTAGAAATAGGTCTAAGATGGAGGATTTTTCAGGACGGTTTTTGTTTAATCTAGCGGGAGAGTCGATCAATTGGGTAAGATTGAGAGACAGGCAACATTCCTTGAATTTATCACAGAGGGGGGTCGACTTACACCAATCAATGTTGAGGTCTCCAGCCAAAAGGATCTCTTTTAATTTTAAATTACCAAGAAATTCCATCAGGGCAGACAGAGCCTCAGGTGTTGCTGAAGGTGGGCGGTAACAGCAGACTACAGATAAGATCTGGCCTCGATTCAAGGTGATGTCTACAGCTAAGGCTTCAAACTGGTTTGTAATTGTTTTAGAAGACAGGAATAGCAACCAAAGAATCTCTGATGTAAACAGCGACCCGCCCCCCTTTTTTTTGACAATCACAGTGGTAGATGTTAAATCCATTGATTGCCAGGTTGTTATTCAGTACAGATTTGTTGAGCCAGGCTTCAGAGACGAAGATAACATCTGCCCCAGAAGAACTGACCAGAATTTTCAAGGCATCAGGTTTTCTCAGAAGGCTACGTGCGTTTACATGCAGAAAATGAAGCCCAGACACGTTCTTAGTCATTTGGTGTGCTGTAATTAGTGGGGGGGTCCAGGGTTGGGTTGAATCCCTGAGAGCAGTAACAACATTATTATCAGACATTTTCTTGAGTTTTTTGTGACTGATGTGTAATTACAGGAGTTAACAGTGTGACAATTAGCCCCCATAATCGAACCATGAGAAACATTAATGAACACGCGATCATTCAGAACCCAAAAACAATGAAAGTTGCAGTGATGGACAGATTCAGGTGTATTAACAAGATTCAGTGACTCCAGATAACCTGAGAACTGAAAATAGTGACAGTAATATGAATGATGCAGAAAAGTTTCAGACCATAAAACGTCACAGTTCAAATGGGCAAACAAACCCGACGAGGTGGCCCAACTGCAGTTTGAGTTGGGCTGAGGGGGGCTCCGGCCCCCCAGTGAAGATGGATGGATGCTCCCATGGGAAACAGAAGCTGGGTCCAGAATCAACAGGCCGAAACAGATAATTCGCAGCAAATAGCAGAGCGAGCTGCCAGAAAATCCTCCTGAAGTGAAAGCATGATCCTAGCTTGTTTCAGGTCAACAGGGGCCAACAGCGTGATCCGGAATAAAATTAATTATTATCCAGGTGAGTTTGGATGGAGGCCTGAGCAACTCCGATACAAACTCCGAACTTCTCTCAAGCACCACGCAGCCCTGCTCATTCACGCTGCTCCTTCACGCTGCTCCTCCACGCTGCTCCTCCGCTTCTCTGCACGTCACCTCCGCACCCGACAGCACGGGGCACCCCCGGTGAAAAACGAGACTGACCGGAGAGGCTGAGGCTGAAGTCGACACTGGTCCGGTCCGATTCTTCTTCTCTCCGGCTCCGGTGCTCCACAGCACGAGAGAGAGAGACGAAGAGGCTGACGATGTCCCTGGCCCGGTTCTGCTCTGGTCCGGCGGCCCGGTCCAGCAGCCCGGTCAGGCGGCGCGGTTCTGCTCCGGTCCGGCGGCGCTTCAAAGCACCGGAGCGTCTCCTCCAGGTGAAAACAGCAATTCCACGGAGGTGGACAGTCCTTCGGTAAAAGTAACGGCTGCTCACTGAAGCTGAGACTGGCTCTGTTGAAGACGAAATCCCCCACAGCCACCTCGGTTCGGTTCTGGTCCAATTCGAGGGTCACAGGTACACTTCCCCCACACCTATGAAGACACCACGAGGGCCAGTCCAGCAGAAAACCAACGAAATACCACCCGGCGATTTTTGTCGGAACCAGGTAGAACCACAAAGGTCCAGATAAGAGTTTTTTGAGGTCCAGAGAGAGAGAGAGAAAAAACACCGGACCTTCGTGCGACGACTCCCCAGCTCGAGGGGTCACCTGGCCGGCAGAGTGCGCTCAGAGTGACCGGTGGGGTGGGAGCGGCCGGTCCTGAACCTAAATATATTTTTAGACGGTCCCGTCCGGCTCTCTGAGTCACTGAACACCGAATTCGGTTGGAAGGAGGACCAACTTTAGTCTGGTTCGAAAAAAACGGGTCAGTTTGATGATAAAAGACTGTAGAGAAGCCGGAGGGAGCTGCCGTCCATCAGCTCGCCGGAAGTGAAGTGATTTACATATTTTTTAAAGTCGACTTTAACATGACGAGAGTCGACGTCGACTAGTCAGTGAAGGCATAGGAACTCAAGATGCTATATCATTCGCAAAAAAATAATAATAATAGCAAATAAATGTCATTTATTGTTCACAAAAAAAATAAAAATCAGGTGTATATTCATGCTCCTACCATTTATCATAGTGCAAATAAGTCACAGGAAAATTAAAACTTATTAAGCTGCAAAAGTGAAAGAAACACGTGGCATGTAAAAAACAAGGCTAAGAAGAGCGGGGTGAGCAGTGATGGAGTCCACCACGGCTCGCCCCGCTCTTCTTAGTTTTTTTATTTAATCCACCACAGTGGATTGGGTGGAACTGAGGGCAGCAGGGCACGTGGTGGAGCTCCTTATACTATTATTATAGTTAATACTGGTTAACGGCCGCTGACGCAGTGGCTGGTAAGCTTCAGGTGGGTCGCTGGCAGTGATCCATGTGGACTTTTTTCTACGTCTTAACCGGCCGGTCAGCACGGCTGGTAATGAAATTGGTGACAAATGGGATTGTCAGCCGCGAGCGTCCACTGACGCAATCAAAAGCCCGACACCAACCCGCCTGCCCATCCAGCACATTATTGTGGCTCATGCCGGGTGCGGCTGTGTTAGAAATGACAGCTCTGTCGCCCCACTGTTTTTAGTTTTATTTTATTTAATCCACCATTGGATTTGGTGGAATAGGGCTGGGAACAGCAGGGCAGGCAGTGATGACTGTGACTAGTTGACGTGAAATATAAAATCTCGTGAGATGTCTTGGAATCGACCAGTCGTCTAATCTATTCAGTCCTTACTGGAAAGTACATATACGTATGTTGTTAAAATTACATAGGTTTAAAGAGTTTAGAACATTCTTAAAAACATTGGAAGAGGGTGGGAAAGGTTTATAAAGCCTTTATATACAAACCAGATTCCAAAAAAGTTGGGACACTAAACAAATTGTGAATAAAAACTGAATGCAATGATGTGGAGGTGCCAACATCTAATATTTTATTCAGAATAGAACACAAATCACAGATCAAAAGTTTAAACTGAGAGAATGTATCATTTTAAGGGAAAAATCTGTTGTTTCCAAATTTCATGGC
>NC_056514.1:3049488-3053943 GCF_014905685.2 Nematolebias whitei
GTGAGTTCTCCCACACACACACACACGCACACACACAACCCCAATAGTACCCCCCCCCTCAAATATCGCCTCCAGGCGACCCACGACGCTTGTCAGGGTGTCTTAAATAAAAGTCCGAAATAAGGGCAGGATCCAGGATGAAGGATCTGGGCACCCACGAGCGTTCCTCTGGGCCGTAACCCTCCCAATCCACCAAAAACTGAAGTCCGCGACCACGTCGGCGAACATCCAAGAGCCGGCGAACAGAGAACACTGTCTGGTCGTCAACGATGCGGGGGGGCGGATGACCCAGAGTGGAGGGGTTCAGAGGGTCCACCACAAGGGGCTTGACCTGAGACACATGGAAGGTAGGGTGAATTCGCATGGAGCGAGGGAGTCGTAACCGGACAGCAGTGGGGTTGACAATCTTGGTAATGGGGAAGGGTCCGATGAATCGGGGTCCCAGCTTCCTAGAGGAATCCTTGAGAGAAATGTGCTGAGTGGAGAGCCAAACCTGCTGTCCTACAGAGTACGGAGGAGCAGGAATGCGACGACAATCAGCCCCCCGTTTGGATTGGTCACGAGTCCGTAGAAGAGCCTCCTTGGTCTGCCTCCAAATCCGTCTGCAACGTCGTAGGTGGTGCTGGACAGAAGGAACAGATACATCAGCTTCCTCACGGGGAAACAGCGGGGGCAGGTAACCCAGGGAAGCCTCAAAAGGAGAGAGGCCGGTAGCAGAGGATGTGTGGGTATTGTGGGAGTACTCGACCCATGGAAGAAGGGAAGACCAAGAAGCCGGGTTGTTTTCAATGACACAGCGAATGGTGGACTCAAGTTCTTGGTTGCAACGTTCAGATTGACCATTGGACTGGGGGTGATATCCCGAGGACAAACTCACCGAGGCGCCGAGGGCTTTCCAGAAGGCCTTCCAGACCCGGGACACAAATTGGGGACCACGATCCGAGACAATGTCCAAAGGTATGCCGTGAAGCCTCAAGACATGGATGACCAAGAGTTGAGTAGTCTCCATTGCAGAGGGAAGTTTGGGTAACGGAACAAAGTGTGCAGCCTTAGAGAACCGGTCGATGATGGTGAGAATGACCGTGTTCCCTTCAGATGGGGGTAAACCCGTCACAAAATCTAGTGCGATGTGGGACCAGGGACGACCAGGAACAGGAAGGGGTTGGAGTAATCCCGTAGGGGATTGATGAGTGCTCTTGTTCTGAGCGCAGACAGTGCAGGCTGACACAAAACGCTTGATGTCACGGCGCAAGGTAGGCCACCAGAAGTGTCTCTTAGTAAAGGAGATCATGCGGTTGACGCCGGGGTGACAAGAAAGTTTAGAAGAATGAACCCATTGAAGAACCTGGCTGACCACAGACTTGGGGACAAACAAGCGGTCAGGTGGGCCATTACCAGGGTCGGGTTCAGACAATTGAGCCCGAAGGATGTCCCTCTCGATCCCCCAGGATGTGGCACCCACAACGCAGGAGCCAGGAAGGACGGGCTCGGCAGCTTCGGGAGAATCAGAGGACGAAAACTGTCTGGAAAGGGCATCCGGCTTTACGTTCTTGGATCCCGGCCGGTAAGAGATGGAAAAATTTAATCTGGTGAAAAACAGGGACCACCTGGCCTGTCTAGAGTTCAGTCTCTTGGCACTCCGAAGGTAAGAGAGATTTTTATGGTCCGTGAGAACGATGAAAGGTAACGCCGCCCCCTCCAACCAATGTCTCCATTCCTCGAGCGCCAATTTTATGGCCAGCAACTCACGATTGCCCACATCATAGTTGGCTTCAGCAGGAGACAATCGACGTGAGAAGAATGCACAAGGGTGGACCTTGTTGTCGATAGGGGATCGTTGCGACAGAACAGCACCCACTCCAGAGTCCGAGGCGTCCACTTCGACAATGAACTGCAACTTGGCGTCGGGGTGAGTCAGGATGGGAGCAGAGGAGAAAAGCGCCTTGAGTCTCAGGAAGGCCGCCTCCGCATCCCTGGTCCAAGAAAAAAACACGGAGAGAAGAAGTGAGTCTGGTTAAAGGACTAGCAACTTGACTGTAATTCCTGATGAAGCGGCGGTAGAAGTTAGCGAAGCCCAGGAAGCGTTGGAGTTGTTTACGGTTAGTGGGGGTAGGCCATTCCACAACCGCCTTGACCTTCACAGAGTCCGTCCAAACCTGACCACTCTTAAACACAAATCCCAGGAAGGTCACAGAGGGTACACTGAACTCACACTTCTCCACCTTGACGAACAGTTGATTCTCCAACAGACGCTGAAGGACAGCCCGAACGTGCTGAGTATGTTGGTGTTGGTCCTTGGAATAAACGAGAATGTCATCTAGGTAAACAAAGACAAATTGATTCAAAAAATCCCTTAGCACATCATTAACGAGTGCTTGGAACACGGCGGGAGCATTAGTTAGTCCAAAAGGCATTACCAGATACTCAAAATGACCGAAAGGCGTTCTGAAGGCCGTTTTCCATTCATCCCCCTCCTTAATACGAACCAGATGATAAGCATTTCTAAGGTCCAACTTGGTGAAAATCACAGCTTCCTGAAGCTGCTCGTAGATGGATTCAATGAGAGGTAGAGGGTATTTGTTCTTTACAGTTATTTGATTCAGTTCTCTGTAATCTATACAAGGTCTCAAAGATTTGTCTTTCTTGGCGACGAAGAAGAAGCCTGCTCCCACTGGAGAGGTAGAAGCGCGGATAATGCCGGAGGATAATGATGCGTCAATATACTCCCTCATGGTCTGTTTCTCAGGACCAGATAAATTATACAAACGACAAGAAGGCAAGGGAGCACCAGGAAGCAAATTTATTGAGCAATCATAAGGTCGGTGAGGTGGTAGAGATTGAGCCCTGGATTTGCTAAAAACCGGGGCCAGATCATGATAACCGGAGGGAATTAAGGTTAAATCAACCTCCTCCTCCTCATAACAAGACGGAGGAGAAGGGGAAATCGCCGACCTGAGACAGTTAGCCGAGCAATCCTGACTCCAGGCAATGATCCTCTGGTGCTTCCAATCGACCTGCGGGTTATGTCGTCTGAGCCAAGGAAATCCTAATATCAGTTGAGGGGTATTAGAATGAAAAACAAAAAACTCACTCAGTTCCTGATGGTTGCCAGAGATGATGAGCTTTAGAGAAGTGACTCTGTGGGAGATGGTGGAAATGGTCTGACCAGTGAGTGTTGTCATAGAGAGGGGTTGATCCAATCTGTCCAAAGGAATTGACAGTTTCTCCACCAAGCTGTCACTGATAAGGTTTTGTTCCGCTCCAGAGTCAACAAGCGCCTGCACAGAGAAATTAGAATTGTTATGACAAATGGAAGAAGGGAGAGTCAGACGGTTCTCAGGAGAAATGTCAGAAGCGCCCACCCGAATCTCCTGTCTTATGGGTGGGGCCGACCTTTTAAACGCAGGGGGCATGAGGCAATGAAATGTCCCTTCTTACCACAGTATAGGCATTCTTTTGCAGAAAAGCGACGCTGTCTCTCCTCAGGAGTGAGACGGGTGCGCCCAACAATCATTGGTTCCACAGGGTCAACTTCAGTATTTGGAATATTTGGACGGCAGCGGCTTGTCAGATCCGGAAGTGGAATTCCGGAAACGGAGGAACTCTGGGAGTTGTAGTCAAAACTACCCCGACATTCTCTGAAGCGATCGTCAATGCGAATTGACAGGTCGATTAAATCGTTCAGGTTGTCGGGATGATTTACGAGGGCTAGTTGATTTTTAATGTGATCATTGAGAGCACTCACAAACACTCCCCGAAGAGCGAGGTCCTCCCATCCAGCCTCTCGGGCCGTGATCCGGAAGTGAAGTGCGAAGTCCGCCGCAGATTGGTTCCCCTGGCGTAGCGCCATTAGCCTCTTGGAAGCGGTCTCTTGGTGCAGGGGACGCTCAAAAACCCTCTGGAAATCATTGAAAAAAGCAGAAAAGGCACAGTCATTTACTGAGATGGAGCTGAAGTATGCGTTCGCCCACCTCAACGCCTCCCCTTGAAGAGAGGAAACTATGTGGGAAATACGGGACGAGTCGGAGAAAAAGGTTCGTGGAGCTCTGCTAAAGGCCAGATTACATTGTAGCATAAACCCTCCAAACTCTTCGGCCTTACCAGAAAACAGTACACTGGGTTTTATCTCGGGCTCACGGACAGTATGTTGATCTGAAGATCCAGAAGGCTGTGAGGAGAGGTTGGAGTTAAATGTCTCGGTGTGGGAAGATGACGATACCTTCTTTCCTAGCTCGTGGACCATACTACCCAGTTCGGTCAAATTCTCGGAGAGTTTCTGTTGTTGTTTTACAATCTGTTGAAACATATTTTCAGTAGTGGTTATTCGGTGTTCTTGGGAAGCTAGAAGCTCTCGTAGCTGATCCTTCTCGGCCTTGTCGTGAGTACTCATGTTGAGGGCTGAATCATTCTGTTAGGGTTTAACAAAATGGTACTCAAATTCAGACAAGGCTGAGA
>NC_056514.1:3054043-3071327 GCF_014905685.2 Nematolebias whitei
AATTGTGACATTATCATTAAAGAAAAACGTGATTGTGGAGATGAGTCCATTTTTAAAAAATGTTTTCCAGGTAAACCACAGGAGAATGACTTCATGAACTGAATGTTGCATACAAAGTATCACAAAGGTACAAGATCTCATTTTCTGTCTTCCATTAATCAATAACAGCTGAATCAAGATGTTTGAATAAAATTACTTTAACACCATAACCTTCACAAAGTTGGTATTTACTGCAGGACTGTTAAATTACATTAGTTTTGTAGTGTGTCAAGGTCAGCTTCGCTGCACCCCCACCACTAACTATATTTAAATAACGGGTTCTCTCTTTTTCATGCTAAATTACCGCCATGTGACAGAGGTAACTGTGCGTAGATTATTTAAACAGTGACATGAGACGTTAATTTTCTTAGACCCGTCAGAATCAATGCGGTCATTTATTGAACAGAATCAAAATTTAACATTAAAACATTGTACACTTGATTAGCTGATCTGGTTCTGATTAATAAAACTTGGCATGTTTTACTTAATAAAAACAACAGACATTTCTGAAGACATCTAGATTAATTACTGGCAAAATAGAAGAGTTTAAAGATGGGAAATGAAGGAGTTTAAATGGAGAGAAAAGATGGATAAAGGGAGTGTCTGTTCGGACCAGGATGGCACGCTCCTTTCAATACCAGCTCACCTCCGGTACACTTGGCGCGTCACGACTCGTTACCTTTGCAGAAATTAATTGGCTCCGGTGTCGGTCCATTTCAACGCCCCCTTCCAGCGTCTCCGGTAAGAGCGGCTGGCCACCGTCAGAAGTCGTGTCCCTTACTCCGTTCAACAAACAGGCTCAGCTCCCTTTGAAGTTGTAGGGCATTTATGCCCGGGTGGACTCACAGCAAGCATCTGTGAATCTGTTCAGAGTTTCCACTCAGATGGGGAAGACTCCATAGTCTCAACTCGACTCAGAAGACTGAAGAACTCAGCACTGACTCCAGAACTGAATAGTTCCAGGAAGTGTAGACTTTTAAAGAGTTCTCACTTCCGGTCACTTTAGTACTTCCTGATTGGTTGAAACAACCAACAGGGGGTGGTTCTAGTGATGTCAAAGGGTCATTACAAGTCAAGAAAACCGCAGGAATATTTTAGTAACAGACAGAGAAATGTTTTGGTGAAGTGAGAAACACTGCAGGTGCCAGTTTTCTTATTTACTGTGTGAGAGTTTTAAAAACAAAGCACTTCGTTCTTATACTCGCTTCCTGACTCTTGACCGACATCACTACTTCTCATTTAGACAGAAGATCAAAAATGCATAATTACTTTGTAAAATATACATTTTAACTTGATTTCTAATTTAAATGAGCATTAAAAAAAATCATTAATACTGTTTCACAGTTGATTTAAAATGAGTGGTTCACTTCAACATTTAAAAATGGTATGAACTAAACACACTTTTGATTTATCAAGATATTGTAAAATAGTAATGATAATATAAAAGAAGAGTGTTCTTTCAATTGATTACTTCAGGATACAATTAGACAGTCTCTGGATGAGCTAATTTGTATTTCTGGATTCAAATCAATGAAATAACAGTTCCTGTCCCATGAAGGTCTTCAGAGGCAGGTTTTGGTCGGAGGCCGAGTTCACTACAGTTTTATATTATTAGTTTAGTGTTTGGTAATCATGGGTCAAGTTGAGATGAGACTCTTTCAAGACAGAACAAGAAATAAGAATTATTACCAAGAATATATCAGCATCAATAAACTGTAGGACAGTAACAAAACAACTTATTAAACTAACACAGGTTGAGATGGAGCTGGAAGTTCTTCTTCATGCCAGTTGTCTTCATCTGATCTTTTGTAAAAATATGTCTGAATTTATTTTCCATTGTTAACATTTTTCTTCGCAGGACTGAGTTAATTTTCTTGTCTGTGAGTTTCTTCTGTCCTGCTTATGTATTTTTTTGTTCTAATTGTTCCTCAGGTTTTTCATCTCTGTTCCCTGACTGCCTGTTGATCCATCCTCCTGGTCCTGTTGATCCATCCTCCTGGTCCTGTTGATCCCTGGATCATCAGTTCCTGACATGTCCCCGTCCTCTGAGGACACATTTTCATCTTTCCCTCATCTCACTCGCCTCATTTCTGTTTCTTCCTTTTTCAGTCTCTGAAATTACAATGTCACTGTTAGAATGAAGATTATTGTTCAATAAAAAATATGACATGTCTTATTTAACACTGTTCGTACCAAAGTTTAATTTAGAACAACATGTGTGATCACTGGTCAGGTCACTGGTCAGGTCACTGGTCAGGTCACTGGTCAGTGGAAGTTCTACTGTTCTTCTCATCTGGTTCTGGTCCATGAACAAATGGTTGAACGTCCTTCAGTCTCACTCGTCCTCACTGTGTCTCTGTGAACTGTCCTCTCTCTAAATGTCCCTGTAGAGTGACACTAGTTTATTTTATTGTACATTTCTTTGACAGTTCAACATTTTGAGCCCTGATTGAAAATGTTTGTGCAGATTAAATTTACAGCACTCACTTTGTGTTGTTGTGATGATGATGATGGTGCTGCTGCTGACTTGAGATGATGTCATTAATAAACAGTATAGATGGCAGTAAAAGTACTTTATTAAAGCTTGTTTTACATTTTACATATTTTATAATAAATTGTTTGGTAATTTATTTTTGCACAATTAACACTTATTTTGTCATCTGTTATGATTTTAACTAGAAACAGTTTCATTTAGGTGTAAGATCTGACCTGTGCAATATCACTTGTGGAGTTCCTCAAGGCTCTGTACTTGGACCAAAGTTATTTATTTTATATGTGAATGACTTAGTGAATGTATCAGGACTCCTCAAATGTGTCCTTTTTGCAGATGACACCACATTTTTCTGTTTGGGTAAAGATGTAAAACGGATGTTGGAATTGATGAAGACAGAATTTGATAAAATACAAACTTGGTTTAAACTTAATAAATTATCATTAAATTTAGATAAAACTAAATACATGATATTTAGTAACAAAAAGAGAACTGTTGACGATCCATTTAAAATTGAGGGTGTTGAGATTTGTAGAGTTAATGAGATGAAATTTTTGGGTGTAATCATTGATGAACAGCTAACATGGAAAAATCACATAAATTCTGTAAGAACAAAAATATCTAAATCTATTGCAGTACTATACAAAGTCAGGGAATTATTAAATGATAAAGCTCTGTACATGTTGTATAACACAATCATTGTTCCACATTTAATCTATTGCATTGATGTTTGGGGGAAAGCATGTAAAACATTTACAAAACCTATTTTTATTTTACAGAAAAGAGCTGTAAGAATTATCACCAGAAAGCATTACAGTCACCCATCAAGCACATTATTTTATCAACTGAAGTTATTGAAATCCCATGATCTAGTAGATTACAGTATTTTATCAGTTATGTATAGGGCTCAAAATCACACATTACCATTAAATATCAAAAAAAATTTTGTTAAAAGACAAAGTTGTTACAATCTTAAGGGGATAGAGATATTTGTCAAACCAAAATTCAGAACTAGTCTGAAGGGAAGGTCTACCTCAATCCAAGGAGTTGGATTGTGGAATGTTCTAGAGAGTGATGTGAAAAATGTCAAGTCAATGTGTACATTTAAGAAAAAGATCAAAACTGAATTGTTAAAAAAGTATATATGAAGTAGCTTAGTGTGTGTTTTGTATTAGAATTAGAAAAATTAGAAAGTTATTCATTTTGTTCTGTTACTTGAAGATTATTATGGCTGAAATAATTGTTTTGAAAAAAGGGGCAGATATAATAAGATTTTTTTCTTCTTTCTGCTGCCTTTCATTTTAAATATTTTGTATCTTTTTTTTATATTGTTATGGAATTGTTTTGTACTTTTTTAAAATGAATAAATTATATACCATACCATACCATACCATACCATACCATACCATACCATTTAAATTAACATTTTAATCAATGAATTACAATTTTACAATAGTTGTCAGGCTACAATCAACTCAGTTATCAGGTACTTGGTTCCATAAAAAAAATGACAAATACAACAATTATATTCAGTCTCTCTTGTAAATGAGTCCTTGTGGCTCAATGAGACGAACCTGTTTAAATAAAGGTTGAATTAATATCTTCTATAGAAATCAAGAATTCATCCAGATGTTCTAAGGTAAACTGGAGCAGATCTGAACTGCTGCATGGAGGACAAGGTGGAGCATTATCCTGCAGAGAACATCAGAAATAGCTTTATTATTACGCCTGTATTTTTACGTGTGTAACATTATTATAAAACATTGATGACATAGCTATATTGATCATTGTCTTAAATAGACATATTTTTGTAACAAATATGTGTTTGCAGTCTCGTTTCCCTCTAAAATTTAATGATAAATGTGTCTGCCGTGTTTAAAATGCTTTGATAAAATGCATAGTCAGGGAAATAATTAGTAATCAGGTCGTTACTGCTCAATAATTACAGAAAGTTGCCGAGCAAAGTAAGAAAAGTTGATTTTTGCGTTATGTCGCTCCAGTAGCCGCTCAAACTGACAGGATGATCTGTTTACTATTGAGAGCTGCATGAACCACGTGACCGTGTATCAGCGAGTTCACAGAGTGTCGCAACTCTCTATGGCGCTGTATTTACACAAGGTGAGCTATTGATCAGGCTACTAAAATTTATTCAAACTTTATTTATACAGGTTAGTCTCATTGAGCCGCGAGGACTCATTTGCGAGAGAGCCCTGTTAATGTTCTTTTCATTTATAGTTATTGAATCAAGTGTTTACACATGTAGGTAAATGTTTAGCAGCCTGTTAAAATACACAAGAATGTAGGAAATGGCATCTACTTTATTCATAATTTTCTGGGGGAGGACCCCCAAACCTCCCACCAGGGGTGACTGTGGCTGAGTGGTTAGAGCAGATGTCCTCCAATGCAAGAGTTGGGGGTTCAAATCCACCAGCAGTCACATGCTGAAGTGTCCCTGGGCAAGACACTGAACCCCTCGTTGCCTCTGATGTGTGTCCCATCAGTGTATGAATGTGATAAATCACTGATTATTCTCTTTAGAATGATTTGTTCAATTATCTTTGTAGAGATCTAGTATAGAGCTGTATGAATGGGTAAATGAGGCACAGATTGTTGTAAAGCGCTTTGAGTATCTTGATAAGATAGAAAGGAGTTATACAAGTACAGTCCATTTACCATATCCATTTACATTACAAATGCTCTGACACCAAGAGCCATTGTTAGCATTGGGGGCTAAGCACCCCTAAAGGGCAGAGTGTAGAATCACTCCTGCCAACGCCAATGGCTGCACAACTCTTTAAACACACTATAGTCAAATGGCCAGTAAACTACTGGATGAAGATCGTGCAGACATTGCGTATGGAGGAGTCTGTCTGCTGTTAAGTGTGGTGCTTTATTCATGACAGACTGGTGGATGCAAGAACGAAGTGGAGACTGGTGGAAAGAAACCCGCGCAGTGACATATAGTGCAGCGGGAGGGGTTGCGCTGTGTGTTTCGTGGACTATGACAGATGTGTGCAAAAACTAACGTCCTGCAACCACAAGACCACGAGTCAAAACATTCGGCTTTGGATGGAGTATGCTGGGCCCTTTACTGTTTGGAGTATGTGTTGGAAATTACTGTCAGCTACAGCCACACCAAATTTGAACAAATTTAGTAAAATTGGCTATGTTACAGCCATCTTTCTGTAAGCTAACGTTGCTTAGCTGTGGCTGCCAATTTGAATGAAAAATTATTCAGTTGTTAATGTACATCCAATATTTTTTTTTTCCTGAGAGTTTAATACAATTTAAGGACTGGTTCATGACATATTTTGCTACAGACAAATACATACAAAATCAAGTGACGCTTTGCACGTGACGTCACGCTCTTCGGAAAAACACCGCCATGACAGACATCAACACACCGCCTCCACTCCTGTGTAGCTAGTCAAAACTCAACCAGTTGGTCGCCTAATATCCTTGTTATTCTGTTGATTTGTCTATAAAATGGTCATAGGGCGCTGTGCGGGCTGCTCCGACAGACAAGGAAAGAAACCAAACTTGTCCTTTTGTCACATACCTTTTGATGAGGACCGAAGACGGCGATGGATGGCAGCCATCAGCCGTAAGGACGAGCAGCCCTCGGTATATTCATGGATTTGCAGTGAACACTTTTTACAAGGTAAGAAGATTAACGTTCATATACTTTATATTTAAGATTTAATCAAATATTGCAATATCAAGAAGGAAAATGTCCCACCAACATGAAAATGAATACAAACAACAAAATAAGGTATAAGAAAAACATTTCCCAATAGTTTTTTTTAATATGTAATATTTAGCAAACCATTACAGTAGGTAATGTATATATGTCTTAGAGCAGGGTAAAGTACTTGCAGTGACAATACAACGTGTTTTCTGTATTTTTTTAACCTCCAAATGTCTCAGCAGACTCACCAGATGAAGCTAACATCAAAACACTAGAGCTTGTGTTTAAACAAGGATTATCACTTTAACAAACTATCTGGTCCATCTTCAGTTGAATCATGTTTGTTCTTCATTTAGTGAAGTAACTCACAGTGTGTGGAGCATCTCAAAATTGTAATCTTGGAAGAATACTGATGCTTAATTTTAATATTACTCCATTAGTTAAAACTCAAGTGTGTACTCTTGACAAAAAGTGAATTTGATATAAAATAGATGAAAACATGCATATAGAATATTCAGACTGGTATTTGCACTGAATAATCTGAATTTACTCCTTTATTGATGCAGATTATTATTTTATTTCATTTCACACTATCAAGCAGCATATTGCTGTTTTAAAATATCAGTACAAGTGGAAATGATGACCATTTAAGCATTATATTTACTGACTTAAACTACTGATTTGTTTTAAGAAGAGCCAGGACCACTTGTCACCTGATTACAACAAACATTGGCTTTTTGGGTCAGCTTCTAGCTGGAGATATAATCTTTGCCATCATTTCACCATCCAGAACCAAGTCGGACCGTACTGTGCAAAGGTTGAAACGCCGACATTCACACGGAGCAAAAAGCAGCTGGGTGCAGTTGAGCTGGAAGACACCGGAAGACTCGCAGCAGTTCGCATACACGTTGAGAGGATCTTTGGACAAGTATTAGATGTTGCATGGACCTGTGCCCATCAGTCTTCTGTCAAGTTATGATGAACAGTGCACTACTCTGGACAAAACTGTGAGTGGTATGTGCCATAACAAATCTGTGCCCCTCTGTTGTCCCAGTTGATCAACAGGTGTGTTCAAATCTCTACATTTGTAATATAAACTTACCAATATGTAATTAATCAATTCCAAGAAAATATCAAAGCAACTTTATTTGAATACTGTAAATGTTACACGTCAATAAAACTGTAACAGTTTAAAAAAATGAAAGAATGATGTTATTTGTAAAAACAACAACATATTGTTAAATCTGCAGTTATTTATGAAATATCATCTTAAAATATCACCATTGTAATCTTACAAAGCTTAATCCTGTGCTTTAAACCTGTCTTAGATTGGCTATTAGTGTGTCCTTTTCCAAATTTTAATGCTCCAAAACATGTAACAAACAAAACTTGTTTAAAACCAGAATTACAAATTTAGCTGTCTAAAAATCTTGATTTTAAAAATGTGCAGTTTAAACACATTTAATTGTTAACAGCAATGAACAGTGTGGTTATTTATTTATTTTAAAAGTTGATGTTACTCCTTCACTTACTCCATTGACTCTGTGCTCTGAGTGATGTCTGACAGTAGTTTATCTGGACATGTATGTTTTTTGGCCAATAGCTCAGGTAAAAATGATGACCTATAAAACATTTCTACATTTTTCACTGCTTCAGTAAAGAAATCACCATCAGGCACAATCCTCTGAATAAAGTAATCTGACCCAGACCACACCATGAAGTCACAGTACTCCTGCTCTGTCCAAACACCTGAGCTTGTACCTGTGTGACCTCTGCTGAGTTCATAGGACCCGTTTGTGTTGTCAATGCAGAAATGTTTCTTAACTGAGGCACCAAGGACTCCAGCATCTTTGGCACAATGTGGGCATTTTATTTTCCTAACACCTTTGTCACAGCAGGTACAGGAGAGCAGTGTCCGGAGAAGCTCCGAGGTATGGTCCGCTGCAGCTGATGTGTAGTCTGGAGGCACAAACTCTCAGATCCTGATGCTGCAGTCCAACGATGACTTCATATATCTGGCTGGCTGTTTTCTCATGCTCACATCTCCATCTGACTGTGGGGTTTTGGTCCTGTCTCTGTCCGTTTCCTCATGTTTCCAGCTCTCTGTGTTTTCCCTCCTTGTGCTCAGTCCCTGTCTCACCTGTATCATGTTAATCAACGCAGGTGTCTGTTATTTGTTCCAATCAGTGTGTGTGTATATATTCAGCTTCTCTGCGTCTTGTCTTTGTCTCAGGATGCTGTCACGTTCTGCCGTCAGGAGTGTTGAACCCAATTGCAGAAGGATGACAGGAGGTTTGATGAAAAGATCAAAAGTATTTCCATCCATCCATACATTATCTTCCGCTTATACCGAAGTCGGGTTGTGGGGGCAGCAGCTTGAGCAGGGAGGCCCAGACAACTCTTTCCACAGCCACCTCTTCCAGCTCTTCTGGGAGAATTCCAAGGTGTTCCCAGGCCAACCGAGAGACATTGTCTCTCCAGCTTGTCCTGGGTCTTCCCTGGGGTCTCCTCCCAGTTGGACATACCCAAAGCACCTCCCTAGGGAGGCGCCCAGGGGGCATCCTTACCAGATGCCCGAACCACTTCAACTGGCTCCTCTCGACGTGAAGTAGCAGCAGTTCTACTCTGAGTCTCTCCCGGATAACTAAACTTCTCACCCTATCTCTAAGGGAGAGTCCAGCTACCCTGCAGAGAAAACTCATTTCAACCGCCTGTATCTGCGATCTCATTCTTTCGGTCACTACCCAGAGCTCATGACCATAGGTGAGGGTAGGAACGTAGACCGACCGGTAAACAGAGAGCTTTGCCTTACAGCTCAGCTCTCTCTTCATCACAACGGACTGGTACAGAGTCTGCAATACTGCAGATGCTGCATCAATCTGTCTGTCAATCTCACGCTCCATTCTTCCCTCACTCGTGAACAAAATCCCGAGATACTTGGACTCCTCCACTTGAGGCAGAACCTCACCCTTTCCGGTTGAGGACCATGGCCTCAGATTTGGTGGTGCTGATTCTCATCCCAGCCACTTCACATTCGGCTGCAAACCGAGAGAGCTGAAGATAATGACATGATGACACCAACAGGACCATATCATCTGCAAAGAGCAGAGCTGGAATCCTGAGGCCACCAATCCGAAAACCCTCCGCCAGCTGGCCGCACTGACAAATTCTGTCCATAAAAGTTATAGTCCAACTCCCACCTTGAAGGGGTCCCAACTTACTGCCAGCAATGCGAACCAAACTCTCACAACGCTTGTATAGAGACTGAACAACCCATAACAATGGGTCTCCAATCCCATACTCACAGAGCCCCCACCCCCACCCACCCACAGTGTATCCCAAGGAACACAGTCAAATGCCTTCTCCAAGTTCACAAAAGACATGTAGACAGGATGGGCAAACTCCCATGACCCCTCAAGGACCCTAGTGAGGGTAAAGAGCTGATCCAGTGTTCTACGGCCAGGACGGAACCCACATTGTTTCTCCTGGATCTGAGGTTCGACCAACGATTGGACTCGCTTCTCCAGTACCCCTGAATAGACCTTACCAGGGAGGCTAAGGAGAGTGACACCCCTATAATTGGAGTACACCCTCTGGTCCCCCTTTTTGAAGAGGGGAACCACCACCCCAGTCTGCCAATCCAGTGGCACTGCACCCAATGTCCACGCAACGTTGCAAAGGCGTGTCAACCAAGAGACAGCCCCATAACATCCAGAGCCTTAAGGAAATCAGGGTGAATCGCATCCACTCCCAGAGCCCTGCCGCTTCCAAGCTTTGTAACTACCTCAGCGACCTCAGCCACGGTTATGGACGGATCAACCCCAAAGTCCCCCGACTCAGCTTCCTTCACGGAAGACGTGCTAGTGGGATTGAGAAGGTCCGAGAAGTACAAACCGGATTCCAAAAAAGTTGGGACACTAAACAAATTGTGAATAAAAACTGAATGCAATGATGTGGAGATGGCAAATGTCAATATTTTATTCGTAATATAACATAGATGACAGATCAAAAGTTGAATCTGAGTGAATGTAACATTTTAAAGGAAAAATATGTTGATTCAAAATTTCAGTGTCAACAAATCCCAAAAAAGTTGGGACAAGTAGCAATAAGTGGCTGGAAAAAGGAAATTGAGCATATAATGAACAGCTGGAAGACCAATTAACACTAATTAGGTCAATTGACAACATGATTGGGTATAAAAAGAGCTTCTCAGAGAGGCAGTGTCTCGCAGAAGCCAAGATGGTAAGAGGATCACCAATTCCACCATTGTTGCGCAGAAAGACAGTGCAACAATACCAGAATGGTGTTACCCAGTGTAAAATAGCAAAGACTTTTAAGTTCTCATCATCAACCGTGCATAACATCATCAAAAGATTCAGAGAATCTGGAACAATCGCTGTGCGTAAGGGTCAAGGCCGTAAAACTCTAATGGATGCTTGTGATCTCCGGGCCCTTAAACATCCCTGCACCGCAAACAGGAATGCCACTGTCAAAGAAATAACAGAATGGGCTCAGAAATACTTCCAGAAAGCATCGTCAGTGAACACAATCCACCGTGTCATCCGCCATTGCCAGCTGAAACTCTACAGTGCAAAGAGGAAGCCATTTCTACGCAAGCTCCACCAGCTCAGACGTTTGCACTGGGCCAGGGGTCATTTAAAATGGAGTGTGGCAAAATGGAAGACTGTTCTGTGGTCAGATGAGTCACGATTTGAAGTTCCTTATGGAACACTGGGACACCATGTCATCCGGAGCAGAGAGGACAAGGATAGCCCAAGTTGTTATCAACGCTCCGTTCAGAAGCCTGCATCACTGATGGTATGGGGTTGCATGAGCGCTTGTGACGTAGGCAGCTTGCATGTCTGTCTGGAAAGGCACCATCAATGCAGAGAACTATGTTCAGGTTCTAGAACAACATATGCTCCCATCTAGACGTCATCTCTTTCAGGGAAGACCCTGCATTTTTCAACACGATAATGCCAGACCACATTCTGCAGCAATCACAACATCATGGCTACGTAGGAGAAGGATCCGGATACTGAAATGACCAGCCTGCAGTCCAGATCTTTCCCCTATAGAGAACATTTGGCGAATCATAAAGAGGAAGGTGTGACAAAGAAGGCCCAAGACGATTGAACAGTTAGAGGCCTGTATTAGACATGAATGGGAGAGCATTCCTATTTCTAAACTTAAGAAACTGATCTTCTTTGTCCCCAGACGTCTGTTGAGTGTTATAAAAAGAAGGGGGGATGCCACACAGTGGTAAAAATGGACTTGTTCCAACTTTTTTGGGATTTTTTGACGCCGTGAAATTAGGAAACAACAGATATTTCCCTTAAAATGATACATTCTCTGTTTAAACTTTTGATCTGTGATTTGTGTTCTATTCTGAATAAAATATTAGATGTTGGCACCTCCACATCATTGCATTCAGTTTTTAATCACAATTTGTTTAGTGTCCCAACTTTTTTGGAATCCGGTTTGTATTTCTTCCACCTCCTGATGACATCACTGGTTGAGGTCAACAGCTTCCCACCTTCACTGAACACAGTGTTAGTAAAGTGCTGCTTTCCCCTCCTCAGCTGCCTGATGGTTTGCCAGAATCTCCTCGGAGCCAACCGAGAGTCTCTATCCAAGGTCTCACCGAACTCCTCCCACATCCGAGCTTTTGCCTCATCAACAGCCAAGGCTGCACACCGCTTGGCCCTCAGGTACTCCTCAGCTGCCTCCAGAGTCCCACTGGCCAACAAGGCCCGATAGGACTCCTTCTTCAGCTTGACTGCCTCCCTAACCTGGGGTTTCCACCACTGAGTTCGTGGATGGCCACCGCGAGAAGCACCAACATCCTTGCGGCCACAGCTCAAGGCAGCTACCTCAACAAACGAGGCACAGAACATGGCCCACTCGGACTCAATGTCCCCCCACCTCAGCTTGGATGTGGTTAAAGCTCTCCTGGAGGTGTGAGTTGAAGATCTCTGATGGGTTATTCTGCCAGGCATTCCCAGCAAACCCTCACTACACGTTTGGGTCTATCGGGTCTGTCAGGCATCTTCCCCTGCCATCTGATCTAACTCACTGCCAGGTGGTGATCAGTTGACAGCTCAGCTCTTCTCTTCACCTGAGTGTTCAAAACAAACAGCCGCAAATCAGATGAAATGACTATGAAGTCAATCATCGATCTATGACCTAGGGGTTGAACAACTACATAATTTTTAAACTCGACATTAACATAATAAAACTCTAGTAGAACTCGAGTACTTGATGACATAGGATTTAAAGATACAAAAATAAATAAATAAATAAAACCACATAAAACCACAAAAAAAAAGACCAACAAAACATTGGGAGCGTATATTATGCTCCTACCATTTATCATGCTGCAAACAAGTCACAGGAAAAACTAAACTATTAGTTTTTATTATTAAGCTGCAAACGTGAAGAAATGTGCAGCACGTCAAAAACAAAACTAAAAACAGTGGGGGGGTTGACCACCCCACACCACCGCCAGCTGTGGTGTGCATTAAGTTTAGTTTTAGAGATTAATATGTTTATAGATTTTTTTTATAGGTGTAGAGATTAATATTTTTTGCTTTTAGTTTGTGAAACAAGGTCAGAGGAAGCTGGTTCTGGTTCGGTCGATTGGACCTGGTGTTACACCATATTCTGTGACCTGCAACAGTGCATGCAACACTGCCCCCTACGGTCACAATATACGGTGGTCACAAAATATGGTGTAACACCGGTTTGCAACGCGCTCCAAACAGTCAGGAAATTGTTTCATTTTCTGTTTCCTTACGGTAGTTGAACCAGAAGATTCATCTTTAGTGAAATATTTCCAGACTATTGATGCATTTCTGCCAAGACTGGGCCTGTTCTGCTCCATCCATCTGCTTGGAAGAATCCATTTTGTAACCTGCGCCTGGTGCGGATCATGTGACACGTGACGTGATGACGTAACGGCGGCATAATGACGTCACCACGAATACTTGACGTGAAATTAAAAACCTCAATAGGTGTCCTAGGAATCGATGTGTAGATTACTCAAGTAATCTGTTAAAGCCCTAGGCGTCCATCCATCCATCCATTTTCTTCCGCTTATCCGGGGTCGGGTCACGGGGGTAGCAGCCTAAGTAGGGAGGCCCAGACTTCCCTCTCCCCAGCCACTTGGGCCAGCTCTTCCGGGGGAATCCCGAGGCGTTCCCAGGCCAGCCGAGAAACGTAGTCCCTCCAGCGTGTCCTGGGTCTTCCCCTGGGCCTCCTTCCGGTGGGACGTGTCCGGAACACCTCACCAGGGAGGCGTCCAGAAGGCAACCTAAACAGATGCCCAAGCCACCTCAACTGGCTCCTCTCGATGTGGAGAAGCAGCGGCTCTACTCCGAGTCCCTCCCGGATGATCGAGCTTCTCACCCTGTCTCTAAGGGAGAGCCCAGACACCCTGCGGAGAAAACTCATTTCGGCCGCTTGTATCCGAGATCTCATTCTTTCGGTCACAACCCAAAGCTCGTGACCATAGATGAGGGTGGGAACGTAGATCGATCGGTAAATTGAGAGCTTCGCCTTTTGACTCAGCTCTCTCTTCACCACGACAGACCTGTACAGCGCCCGCTTCACTGCAGACGCTGCACCTATCCGCCTATCGATCTCATGCTCCATTTTTCCCTCATTCGTGAACAAGACCCCAAGATACTTGAACTCCTCCACTTGGGGTAGGACCTCCTCCCTGACCCAGAGAGGGCACTCTACCCTTTTCCGGCTCAAGACCATGGCCTCGGATTTGGAGGAACTGATCTTCATCCCGGCCGCATCGCATTCGGCTGCGAACCGCTCCAGCGAAAGCTGTAGATCACGATCTGATGAAGCCAATAAGACCACATCATCTGCAAAAAGCAGAGACGCAATTCTGAGGCCACCAAAACGGATCCCCTCAACACCTTGGCTGCGCCTAGAAATTCTGTCCATAAAAGTTATGAACAGAATCGGTGACAAAGGGCAACCTTGGCCGAGTCCAACTCTCACCGGGAACAAGCCCGACTTACTGCCGGCGATGCGGACCAGGCTCTGACACCGGTCATACAGGGACCTAACAGCCCATATCAAAGGGCCTGGTACCCCATACTCCCAGAGTACCCCCCACAGGGCCCCCCGAGGGACGCGGTCAAAAGCCTTCTCCAAGTCCACAAAGCACATGTAGACTGGTTGGGCAAACTCCCACGCACCCTCCAGGACCCTGCTGAGAGTGTAGAGCTGGTCCAGTGTTCCACGGCCAGGACGAAAACCGCACTGTTCCTCCTGAATCCGAGGTTCGACTATCCGACGGACCCTCCTCTCCAGAACCCCCGAATAGACCTTACCAGGGAGGCTTAAGAGCGTGATTCCCCTGTAGTTGGAACACACTCTACGGTCTCCCTTTTTGAATAGGGGGACCACCACCCCGGTCTGCCAATCCAGGGGAACTTCCCCCGATGTCCACGCAACATTGCAGAGTCGCGTAAGCCAACACAACCCTACAACATCCAGAGCCTTAAGGAACTCTGGGCGGATCTCATCCACCCCTGGGGCCCTGCCACCGAGGAGCTTTTTAACCACCTCGGTGACCTCAGCACCAGAGATTGGAGGGCCCGACCCAGAGTCCCCAGGCTCCGCTTCCTCAGTGGAAGACGTGCCGATGGGATTGAGGAGGTCTTCAAAGTATTCCGCCCACCGACCCACAACATCCCGAGTTGAGGTCAGCAGCACACCACTCCCACTATAAACAGTGTTGGTGGCATACCGCTTCCCCCCCCTGAGACGCCGGATGGTGGACCAGAAACGTCTCGAAGCCGTGCGGAAGTCGTTCTCCATGGCCTCTCCGAACTCCTCCCATGCCCGAGTTTTTGCCTCAGCAACCACCCGAGCCGCATGTCGCTTGGACTGCCGGTACCCATCAGCTGCTTCCGGGGTCCCACAGGCCAAAAAGGCCCGATAGGACTCCTTCTTCAGCCTGACAGCATCCCTCACCGACGGTGTCCACCATCGGGTTCGAGGGTTGCCGCCGCGACAGGCACCGACAACCTTGCGGCCGCAGCTCTGGTAAGTCGCCTTGACAATAGAGGCACGAAACATGGTCCACTCAGACTCAATGTCCCCCACCTCCCTTGGAACATGTTCAAAGTTCTCCTGGAGGTGGGAGTTGAAACTCCGTCTCACAGGAGACTCTGCCAGACGTTCCCAGCAAACCCTCACAATACGTTTGGGCCTACCAGGTCTGACCGGCATCCTCCCCCACCATCGGAGCCAACTCACCACCAGGTAGTGATCAGTTGACAGCTCCGCCCCTCTCTTCACCCGAGTGTCCAAGACATGTGGCCGCAGATCAGATGAGACGATGACAAAGTCGATCATCGAACTGCGGCCTAGGGTGTCCTGGTGCCAAGAGCACATATGGACACCCTTATGTTTGAACAAGGTGTTCGTTATTGACAATCCATGACGAGTACAGAAGTCCAACAACAGAACACCACTCTGGTTCAGATCAGGGGGGCCGTTCCTCCCAACCACACCCCTCCAGGTCTCACTGTCATTGCCCACATGAGCATTGAAGTCCCCCAGCAGAACAAGGGAGTCCCCAGAAGGTGCACTTTCCAGTACCCCCTCTAAGGACTCCAGAAAGGGTGGATAATCTGAACTGCCGTTTGGTGCATAAGCACAAACGACAGTCAGAACCCGTCCCCCCACACGTAGGCGGAGAGAGGCCACCCTCTCATTCACGGGGGTGAACCCCAATACACAGGCACCAAGTTGGGGGGGCAATTAGTACGCCCACGCCTGCTCGGCGCCTCTCACCAGGGGCAACTCCAGAGTGGAAGAGTGTCCAGCCCCTCTCAAGGAAACTGGTTCCAGAGCCCAAGCCATACGTAGAGGTGAGTCCGACTATTTCTAGCCGGAACCTCTCAGCCTCACACACCAGCTCAGGCTCCTTCCCCACCAGTGAGGTGACATTCCACGTCCCAATAGCCATCTTCTGTAGCCGAGGATCAGACCGCCAGGGTCCCCGCCCTCGGCCACCACCCATCCCACATTGCACCCGACCCCTTTGGCCCCTCCCACAGGTGGTGAGCCCATGGGAAGGGGGACCCACGTCTCCTCTTCGGGCTGTGCCTGGCCGAGCTCCATGGGTAAAAGCCCGGCCACCAGGCGCTCGCCCACGTGCCCCACCTCCAGGCCTGGCTCCAGAGTGGGGCCCCGGTGACCCACGTCCGGGCAAGGGAACACTAGGTCCATTTGTGTTTTTCATCATAGGGGTGTGTTTGGGCTGCACTTTGTCTGGTCCCTCACCTAGGACCTGTCTGCCATGGGTGACCCTACTAGGGGCATAAAGCCCCTGACAGCATAGCTCCTAGGATCATTGGGACACTTAAACCCCTCCACCACGGTAAGGTGGCAGCCCAGGGAGGGGCCCTAGGCGTCCTGGTGCCAAATATACATACGGACACCCTTATGTTCGAACACGGTGTTCGTGATAGACAAACTATGACTAGCACAGAAGTCCAACAAAAGAACACTGCTCGGGTTCAGATCAGAAAGGCCATTCCTCCCAATCATGCCCCTCTAGGTCACACTGTCATTACCCACGTGGGCATTGAAGTCCCCCAGCAAAATAAAGGAGTCCCCAGCTGGCGCTCCTTCCAGCACCCCTGGACTCCAAGAAGGCCGCCCATGCTGTGCGTTGAGGTGAGTCCAACTATATCTAGTCTGTACCTCTCAACCTCGAGCACAAGCTCAGGCTCCTTCCCTGCCAGAGAGGTTAAATTCCATGTCCAAAGAGCTAGCTTTGGTAAGCCAGGGTCAGAGCGCCATAGTCCCCACCTTTGGCCACTGCCCATAGCATCATGCACCGGACTTTTATGACCCTTCTTGCAGGTGGTGGGTCCACAGGAAGGCAAATGCATGTTGCTCCTTCGGGCGGAGCCCGACCGGGCCCCATGGGTAGAGACTCGGTCATCAGTTGCTCGCCGACAAGCCCCTCCCCCAGGCCTGGCTCTATTGGGGTTGTGTGTGTGCGTGTGTGTGTGTGTGGGAGAACTCAC
>NC_056514.1:3071337-3078545 GCF_014905685.2 Nematolebias whitei
TCTCAGCCTTGTCTGAATTTGAGTACCATTTTGTTAAACCCTAACAGGCTCCAGGTTGGGGCCCCGGTAACCCACGTCTGGGCAAGGGACACTGAGTTCCTTGTTTTATTTTGTCCATAAAAATCTTCTGAATCACTCTGTCTGGTCAGTCACCTAGGACCAATCTGCCTTCGGAGACCCTACCAGGGGCCCGACAGCATTGCTCTTAAGATCATTCAGGCACACAAACTCCTCCACCACGATAAGGTGCTGATTCAAGGAGGAGTCAAAGTATTTATTTTACAAAAACAAAACTGAAGCCGGGGCAGCGTACTCACGAATAATCAGGACGGAACGCAGATAAACACCATAAGGACAATCCCGAGACAAAGACAAGATGCAGAGAAGCTGAATATATACACACACACACTGATTGGAACAAATAACAGACACCTGCGGTGATTAAAATGACACAGGTGAGACAGGGACTAAGAACAAGGAGGGAAAACACAGAGCTGGAAACATGAGGAAACAAACAGAGACAGGACCTAAACCTCACAGCCCCAAAGACCCATCACTGCCTGATGCCCTCAACAAGTTCTATGCATGCTTTGAAGGCCCGAACAGACCACCCAGCACCAGACTCACCTCACCACTAAATGAAGAGCTTTTCAACGTGACCTCAGCAGAAGTAAGGAGTACATTCAGGAGAATTAATCCTCACAAAGCAGCTGGCCCAGATAGGGTTGTATACCGAACCGAGGTTCTTGTATAGTACCGATCAAACTGTGTCGGTCGGTGTATGGATGGAAACGTCACTCTATTATGGTGTCAAGTTTCGGGATTGGCTGTAACGTATCATGTGGTTTCAGCATGCAGGCAGGCAAAACACAGACATATGACACGCTGGTTATGCCCACAGATGGGGTTCACGTGTGCAGTATGTGTGTTGTCGAACAGCTTCAATTTACGAGTGGAAAATTGCTCCGTGTTTGTCTTCAAGGGGGACCGCAGCCTCCCCCCTCCTCTCTCAGCATTAAAGTCAGCCTGTGAGTGTTAGAGAGCATGAACGGCCTGATTCAACATTCCACGACCGGACTCCTCTTCATCAAAGAACTCCGAGGACAGAGCTGTGTCTGGGATTTCAGCTGGTAAGTTTACATTTGTTAATGTTACTGCAGCTTAATACGTGCATTGCTAAGAGTTAAACTAGGATCCATGTAACACTAACTTTAAGATATTAGTGTGTAGTTTTATTTTATCTATGTAACTAGCTAAACTCAGAAGCTAACTAAAGATTGGCACTACAGACAAAGCTTGTAAAAATATGCTCATCCATCCGGTCAGCAGGTTAAACAGTTCACCTAATGCTCACTGTTTATGCTAATCTTTTCCTCACAGGAGCCTCTGACCCTAATGTGAGGAGGACAGACAAAAGAAAAGTGAGATTGGGCGGGGAGGGGGGGGGGGATTTCACAGGACAGTCACAAACTTTGTTGTTAAAGTTTGCTGCTTTTAACTACAGTGGAGGCTGCATGGTGGAGGTAAGTAAACTGTAACGGATGTTCTAAAACAGTTAAGTCTGGTCATATGGCCATTCAAAAAACAAAACACAAAAAAATGTAGAAACGTTCCATCTTTCACCCAAAAGTGTTCTTCAGTCTGAGATACTGTATTCAGCTCAGTCTTATAAATAGCACCATCTCATAGTGGATCAAACAGTTTGCTGCTAAAAGCAAAAACCAGCTGATCACAAGGACCATCAGCCTAACAATGGATCATTAGCACTGTGATGGCTGTTTGCTATTCACAGGAGGCTGAGTGATACTAGCAATAACAGCGTTGTAAGAGGGGGATAGTTGAACATGGAGGCCTCCACCCCTGTTTAATGATGGACGGTTTCTTTTCACAAAGATGGCCTCCTTTACTCCTCTCTCAAACCATCGTTCCTCTCTGTCCAGGATGTGAACATCTTCATCCCTGAAAGAGTGACTGCTGGCCTGGAGATGAGTGTAGACCACAGAGTCCTGGCCTGATGGTGTTGCTCTTCTGTGCTGGTCCATCCTTTTGGCCAGTGGCTGTTTAATTTCCCCGATGTAAGCCTGATCACCCTCCTGACACTGAACAGCATACACAGTATTACTCTGTTTGTGCCGGGGGACTGAATCTTTGGGATGAACCAGCCTTTGCCGAGTGGGGGAAAAGTTTGGTTCGACTGCACAGTGGAGTGAGAATTCAAACGCAGCAGATCAAATGTAAACAAAATGCTATGAATATTGGTCCCCAACCGAACCATGTCTACCAGACTATCAGGTGTGAAAACAACCATAGACTCAGGAATATCTAACCAGGATAATCACTGAAAAATCACATCATGTTGCTTTTGATCTGTTTCATGTAGCTGTGTTCATGCGTGCTCATCTACTCACACAGACTCATGCTTGTGCTGCTGTTCGACGTAACGTTTTTATGCTATTAGTGCTTAGTGTATTATTTAGCTTATGTGTTTTAGTTCATATCTTAGATACCTTCTTACCTTACTTACCTTATTACTGTTTTTCTTTTACATTTTATTGTTGGATGCAACTGGGACCCTGCGTACATAATCTTGTTCCACCACATGTACCACATGAGATGCGAATGACAAATAAATCTCTCTGACTGACTGACTTTTATCTGTAATTTTCAAGTTTTGAATGTTTGTGTCATGACACACTTGCTTTAAAGTGCAGTGGCCACACATTACTGTCCCATCCTTCTCCTAGGACACCCATGGCTTTAGAGGAGCTTCAGACAGGGACTGACTGATTAACCTGAAATGATACACGTTAATACAGACCTATTTAGTTAGTATTTATGATTGTATGTTTCACTATTGTGGATATCTGCTGGTGTTTACTGACTGTAAGAACAGTCAGATGTTAGATACAGAGTCAGGATGTGCAATATGGCATAAAATTCATATCCCAATATCTGTTGTGATGAGAAGCTACACGCTAACTATGGTCAGCTAGCTTCGCTACTTAGTTTGCGAGGAAAAGATACTTTAACACCATTTACGCAGAGTTTTCAATTCAAATAAACGTAACAGTAAATATTGCTTTTGACTTACTTCCACAGAAAACTTAGCTCAACTTAAACATGTCATAGAACAGTAAGCCATGGCAAAAACATGCTAGGAAAACAATTGCTGTTACTCCGTTCAACCGCAGCCATCCTTCACCATCCAGACCCCCGCATATATCCCCAGGGGACCCTGCCTACCCCTACCTGCCTGTGTGCGCGTGTGCCTGTGTGCGTGCCAGCCAGTCACGCCTCATTGTATCCCTGGGTCTTTCTCACCCAACAATACCTGTGAGCGTGTGTGCGTGTACACGCATATGCGTCAGCCGCGGCTCATTCTAAATCCTGGGTTGTCCCGACCCCACGAGCAAGAATTGCGTGATTTATGGAAAATAACAACCCCACCCCTCAATAACAACCACCAACCAAACGAACCAAAAATCCCAAATTAAAGAAAAAAAATGTTGCTCCGCTCCATGTGGCTATCGCGACTGACGTCCGCTCCTCTGGTGTACGTGCTGAGCTGCGTGACAAAGCATGCTGAGTCGCCGAGCGATCTTCCACGCCCGTCTCAAGGAGGGCCAGAAGAGGCGCCCGTCGTCATCGAGGAGAGCCGCGAGAGCGATGAGGGTCGCGTGTGTGTGGGTCACTGTGACCCCCCCTTTCCCCCCGCATGAGAAATTACCATGGAAGCACAAAGGTTATATGTTATCTTTGGAAATCTGACGTTCAGCCCTTTAATTTGGACTGGGGAGCGTTGTCATATAGAAGAATGTTGAGATGGAGTACCGGTAGCTTTTGTATTAGCTTTAGAGCTAAGATGTTTAGTGTTAGCTCCGAAGCTAATAGCATTCAATCCAGAGCTAAAATGTTTGAGCTTATACAGTAGCTCCAGAGCTAATAAACATCCAAAGTTGATCACATTTGATCCTTTCGACCCATGTATTGATACAAAATACAACTTTATTGTCATGTCATGAATTTATTATTTTTAGCCTCGACTCTGTTTCACTCTCTCCACTACAACCAATGTACAGTACATCATCGCACTACAATGTAGGCATTGTATAATACATACAACAGCAGTGCTGGTAAAATAGGCGACGATGGGTAATTATTATTTTTTGATTAATTATGAGTTTTTCCATCCATCCATCCATTTTCTTCCACTTGTCCGGGGTCGGGTTGCGGGGGTAGCAGCCTAAGTAGGGAGGCCCAGACTTCCCTCTCCCCAGCCACTTGGGCCAGCTCTTCCGGGGGAATCCCGAGGCGTTCCCAGGCCAGCCGAGAAACATAGTCCCTCCAGCGTGTCCTGGGTCTTCCTCTGGATCTCCTCCCGGTGGGACGTGTCCGGAACACCTCACCAGGGAGGCGTCCAGAAGGCATCCTAACCAGATGTCCAAGCCACCTCAACTGGCTCCTCTCAACGTGGAGAAGCAGCGGCTCTACTCTGAGTCCCTCCCGGATGATCGAGCTTCTATCCCTGTCTCTAAGGGAGAGCCCAGACACCCTGCGGAGAAAATTCATTTTGGCCGCTTGTATCCGAGATCTCATTCTTTCGGTCACAACCCAAAGCTCGTGACCATAGATGAGGGTAGGAACGTAGATTGATCGGTAAATTGAGAGCTTCGCCTTTTGACTCAGCTCTCTCTTCACCACGACAGACCGGGACAGCGCCCGCTTCACTGCAGACGCTGCACCTATCCGCCTATCGATCTCACGCTCCATTTTTCCCTCATTCGTGAACAAGACCTAATTAGGAGTTTTTATGTGTCACAAATAACAACTTTTAGTAGACTAGAGAAATAACAACATGTAAGACCAATATGTGCAAGTAGTCAATATCACTTGCTGGGATGTGTATTAGATTGCATCTCTTAATAGTTAAATAATTTTAGGACATTCCCCCCCCCCCCCCCCAATGTTGGAATAGCTTCCAAACAAAAACAAGAATGTAATTAAAATCTCAACATTTGACACTTAGTTTTATTGCTAAGGTATAATTATCGCGGTGAGGCAGAGTTTATGGATGAAACGTAACCGTGTTACGACAGCTCTGTGTAACAAGTGTCGCAGGGACTATGTGCCAGGCTTTGGGTTTGCTTTCATACAAAAGGAGGTATCTGCCTTCACTGACCTGGATAGGAGCACATTAACAAGAGCAGTATCGATTTCTGTTTGTATCGTCTTTGGATGTGATGACGTCACCTCCGTGCTGCATTTCAGTCCGTCTCTTTCATCTGGAGCGCAGTTGTTTGACCGGTTTGACGGTTAGTTAGCACAGTGGGAACTGCTTATAGAAACTATCACAGCTCAGGCAGAACGGTGTTTTTTGGATACATTTGTTTTTTAGGTTTTTTAATCTCCGCTTTCCGGCACCCTTTGCTCAGTGAACTGTGGTAACGTCAGCATTAGTTCGACGCATCAATATGTTCTGAACGAAGAAGAGTTGCGCTACAAGAAGCTCAGGAAGACAACCGGAAGTTGGAGGATTTTACCTCGCGTGGCAACAGCCGCTCCAAGAAACAACTTAAAGTTGTTTGCATGCAACTTAAAGTTTACATTTTACTTCGGAGTCAGAGATAAATTCGTGAGGATAATTGTCACCCTCCTTTATATTTTTTTATAAGACGACATTTCTTGTGTTGTTGCTGCCGTGAATGCTTGCTTTTCACGAACCGTTTGTTCGTTTTACTTTGAAAGCGGTGAGCGGAAGTGGAGCATGGCCTCACGTGCGTGGACGTTAACAGGAAGTGGGATGTGGCCTAGCAGGAAGTGGGATGTGGCCTGAGTGTATTTACGCCACAGACCGTTCATGAAGTAAAAAGCACCGGAACGGGTCGAGCGAAGGACCGAGCTGGAGTCAGCGGGCACGACATGTCCTGGTCCAACGGTGTCCATCATTAAAGTAGAGGAAGACCTCGATAACTGGAGGAGCTGCTGTTCTGCTCGACCATTTGTCCTGTCCAAACATTGCCTAGTTTTAAATTTCACTCAGTTTACGGAATAGCAGCATGTTAAGCATCAAATCGGCGACTTTTGACCTATTTTCTTAAAGTGGACCGGCTGTATCTTCACAACTTTACACGCTCCTCGGCTGATGATGAAGTCCTCTGTCCCTCTGGAGGACTTGGCCCCCGGCTCGGACCTCGTCCCCCTGAAGGAAGGCTCCGGGCAGAGAGCACACCTGAACGGCTGCGTCCCACTTTCACACCAGGTGGCAGGGCACAAGTATGGCGTGGATAAAGTGGGTGAGTTCACAGAAAGTTGAACCGGTCATTTCTCTGCTGTGATGCCGTTCCATGGCGGTGTTCTGGTTCTCCATGTCCGTCCAATGTTCAGGTTGGAAAAGGGAGAAACCTCTTCAATCTCTGGTGTTCAGCTCTGGGTTCGGATCTTTAATGAAAACCTCTGATTTAAATTTCTGCTCGTTTTCTCACATACACAGTTTTTACTGACATTTTATAATTACTGAGTCGGACTATGTTGTAGCATGGCAGTCACCTCACATGAAGGAGGTTGTAGGTTCAAAACTGCCGCAGCCTTCATCTGTGGAGTGTGCACATGTAGGTTTTCTCCAGGTGCCTCAGTTTCCTCCCACAGACTAAGAACATGCATGTTAATAAACTGTTCATTCTCTGTGAGGGCTGGTAACATGTCCATGGTGCACCCTCCTCGCACCCAGTTATAACCACAGGGTTCCCAGTGAGACTGGGAACCAGGGAAAAGCTGGAAAATATTTTCACATTTTCCAGACAGGAAACCCAGTGAAGCTGATCTGCTGACTCAAAGTTCATCTTTGTGGAATTCTAACACGGGGCAGCACGGTGGTGCAGATGGTAGAGCTGCTGCCTCACAGTGAGCAGGTCCCCGGTTCAAATCCCGGTCTGGAGGCCTTTCTGGGTGGAGTTTGCATGTTCTCTCCGTGCATGCGTGGGTTTTCTCCGGGTACTCCAGTTTCCTCCCACAGACCAAAAACATGCATGTTAGGCTGATTGGTAACTCTAAATTGTTCCTAGGTGAGAGGGAGAGTGAATGGTTGTTTGTCTCTATGTGTCCCTGTGATGGACTGAGACCTGTCCAGGGCGTCCCTGTGATGGACTGAGACCTGTCCAGGGCGTCCCTGTGATGGACTGAGACCTGTCCAGGTGTCCCTGTGATGGACT